>NC_134899.1:9489110-9491610 GCF_041734735.1 Babylonia areolata
AATTTTGCCTCTTCTTTCCTGAACTCGTCTTCCAACTCTTCCTCCTCTTGCACGTTTTCCAGGTAGATCCCATTGGCATGCTCCTCTAAACTGACCTTCATCAGTGCTGGGGTGTTGGTGTTGTGAAGGTTTCGTTGTTCAGTGCTGGGGTCTTGGTGTTGTGAAGGTTTCGTTGTTCAGTGCTGGGGTCTTGGTGTTGTGAAGGTTTCGTTGTTCAGTGCTGGGGTCTTGGTTGTTCAGTTCTGGGGTCTGGGTGTTGCGAAGGTTTCGTTGTTCAGTGCTGGGGTCTGGGTGTTGTGAAGGTTTCGTTGTTCAGTGCTGGGGTCTGGGTGTTGTGAAGGTTTCGTTGTTCAGTGCTGGGGTCTGGGTGTTGTGAAGGTTTCGTTGTTCAGTGCTGGGGTGTTGGTGTTGTGAAGGTTTCGTTGTTCAGTGCTGGGGTCTGGGTGTTGTGAAGGTTTCGTTGTTCAGTGCTGGGGTGTTGGTGTTGTGAAGGTTTCGTTGTTCAGTGCTGGGGTCTGGGTGTTGTGAAGGTTTTGTTGTTCAGTGCTGGGGTGTTGGTGTTGTGAAGGTTTCGTTGTTCAGTGCTGGGGTCTTGGTGTTGTGAAGGTTTTGTTGTTCAGTGCTGGGGTCTGGGTGTTGTGAAGGTTTCGTTGTTCAGTGCTGGGGTCTTGGTTGTTTAGTGCTGGGGTCTTGGTTGTTCAGTGCTGGGGTGTTGGTGTTGTGAAGGTTTCGTTGTTCAGTGCTGGGGTCTTGGTGTTGTGAAGGTTTCGTTGTTCAGTGATGGGGTGTTGGTGTTGTGAAGGTTTCGTTGTTCAGTGCTGGAGTGTTGGTGTTGTGAAGATTTCGTTGTTCAGTGCTGGGGTCTTGGTTGTTCAGTGCTGGGGTCTTGGTTGTTCAGTGCTGGGGTCTTGGTTGTTCAGTGCTGGAGTCTTGGTGTTGTGAAGGTTTTGTTGTTCAGTGCTGGGGTCAGGGTGTTGTGAAGGTTTTGTTGTTCAGTGCTGGGGTCAGGGTGTTGTGAAGGTTTCGTTGTTCAGTGCTGGGGTCTTGGTTGTTCAGTGCTGGGGTCTTGGTGTTGTGAAGGTTTTGTTGTTCAGTGCTGGGGTCTGGGTGTTGTGAAGGTTTCGTTGTTCAGTGCTGGGGTGTTGGTGTTGTGAAGGTTTCGTTGTTCAGAGCTGAGGTCTGGGTGTTATGACGGTTTCATTGTTCAGTGCTGGGGTGTTGGTGTTGTGAAGATTTCGTTGTTCAGTGCTGGGGTCAGGGTGTTGTGAAGGTTTCGTTGTTCAGTGCTGGGGTCTTGGTGTTGTGAAGGTTTCGTTGTTCAGTGATGGGGTGTTGGTGTTGTGAAGGTTTCGTTGTTCAGTGCTGGGGTCTTGGTGTTGTGAAGGTTTCGTTGTTCAGTGCTGGGGTGTTGGTGTTGTGAAGGTCTCGTTGTTCAGTGCTGGGGTCTGGGTGTTGTGAAGGTTTCGTTGTTCAGTGCTGGGGTCTTGGTGTTGTGAAGGTTTCGTTGTTCAGTGATGGGGTGTTGGTGTTGTGAAGGTTTCGTTGTTCAGTGCTGGGGTCTTGGTGTTGTGAAGGTTTCGTTGTTGAGTGCTGGGGTTTTGGTGTTGTGAAGGTTTCGTTGTTCAGTGCTGGAGTGTTGGTGTTGTGAAGGTTTCGTTGTTCAGTGCTGGGGTCTGGGTGTTGTGAAGGTTTCATTGTTCAGTGCTGGGGTCTTGGTGTTGGGAAGGTTTCGTTGTTCAGTGCTGGGGTCTGGGTGTTGTGAAGGTTTCGTTGTTCAGTGCTGGGGTCTTGGTGTTGTGAAGGTTTCGTTGTTCAGTGCTGGGGTCTGGGTGTTGTGAAGGTCTCGTTGTTCAGTGCTGGGGTCTGGGTGTTGTGAAGGTTTCCTTGTTCAGTGCTGGGGTCTGGGTGTTATGACGGTTTCCTTGTTCAGTGCTGGGGTCTGGGTGTTATGACGGTTTCCTTGTTCAGTGCTGGGGTCTTGGTGTTGTGAAGGTTTCGTTGTTCAGTGCTGGAGTGTTGGTTGTTCAGTGCTGGGGTCTTGGTTGTTCAGTGCTGGGGTCTGGATGTTGTGAAGGTTTCGTTGTTCGGGGAGGTGGAGTCCTATGTGTCTGTTCGGGTGGGAAGTCCCTTTGACTTCCAAGGGAGGAGCCCGCCCTCGCTGTCTGGAGTCCTGGCTGCTTTTCTGGCGTCCTAGAAACTCCTGGTTGTATGTAGATGGGTGATGCCTTTGGTGTTCTTTGGGAGTTCCAATGGGGGTCATCCTGGCTGTCTGAAGAGGGGTGAAGTCCTGGCTGTTCTACTGGCGTTCAAAGGGAAACGTATTGGTTGTCTGAAGAACAGCGATGTCCTGACTGTTCTTCGTGCGCTACAAGGGGGGCCGGTAGGGAGGGGGGAACTCGTGATTGTTTGTAGAGGGCGGGGTCCTGTCTGTTCGTCTGGGCGTCAGGTTCGAGTCATTCCAGGGGTGACATCAGTCCGGGCTTGAGTCCTGGTCGTCCAT
>NC_134899.1:9494110-9504110 GCF_041734735.1 Babylonia areolata
TGTGTGTGTGTGTGTGTGTGTGTGTGTGTGTGTGTGTGTGTGTGTGTGTGTTTTCGTGTGTGCGCGCGCCTCTGTGTGTGTGTGTGTGTGTGTGTGTGTGTGTGTGTGTGTTTTCGTGTGTGCGCGCGCCTCTGTGTGTGTGTGTGTGTGTGTGTGTGTGTGTGTGTGTGTGTGTGTGTGTGTGTGTGTGTGTGTGTGTGTGTGTGTGTGTGTGTGTGTCTACATACGAAGTGGGGTCATGCCGGGGCAGGTGGTGGTGGCCGGCTTTTTAAACTTCCTAGAACTGTTTCGTCTTCCATGAACCCGGCGGTGTAGCGTCTTCAGACACCCCACACCCCCCACCCCACACCCCACTGCCACTGCCATCTTTGAGGCTGGGTTGTGGAATTATTTTTCGGTAAGGGGGAGGCGGGAGGTGGGAGGTGAGGGTGGGGATGTGGGGGTTCCAGAACGACCCCCTTGGTCCCCCCCCACACACACAACCCCCCCCCCCCCCCAACACCCCCCGGAATCTCTTGGAATATCCCCTTCAAACGTCAGGTCCCACAACTACCCCACGTTACACAATTCAGACTCCCTCGGGTTCCCCAAACCATCATTCTTCAACTGTTTCGTGGTTGGTTTGGTTTTTGTCGTTGTTTCACCTCCCCTCACCTCTCCTACCTTTTAAACAGTAACATTGACGTGTGAAAATTACATGATACTTTGACAAAATGTCCGCAATCACCTGTGTGTTTGACAAAACATTAACTCACTCAGTACGGCCAGTCCTCTCTTCTCCTCTACACATACCCCTCGGATGTCCAGTGGGTGTCTGAATGACCCAACCTTTAGCTTCCGTCGTCAGAATTGTGGTATTCTTTGTCAACATTCGCCTCTTCAGTATAAGAGCCTTCCGCTTGCAATATTTTGATGATGGTAACTGGGGTGAAACGCTGTTAACGTCGTCTCTTTCGCCGTTCGTATGGAGAGAGTTAAACAAAATCCCCCCCCCCCCCTCCTCCATGCTGGCAACCTGTAGCGCAAACGTCACTGTTTTTGTGAAGCGTTTGGAGCTTGGTCTCTGAAAGGGATAGACGTAAAACAAGTATCCATATTACTCCATCAAAGGAGAGCCGAGTCATCAAGTGCGAACTGGGCTGGAGAAAGGATAGTGGGGCTGATGGTGATCCTGAGGACTGCTGGAATGAACGGGGTGTGTAGGTGATGGGCAGGATTCCCGAGTGACTGGTGATGATGATGATGATGATGATTAATGCATTTATATAGCGTTCAATCTTTTGCGGAAACAAATCCAAGCTCTTTCACTCACGACTTTCACACGCATGGATAAACCCTTGAACCAGGGTATGAGAGACATAGCTTACAAACACGGGCAGATACACATGTTGGAGAAATACGGCTTGACAGAAGGAGGGAAATGAGGAGTTTGTTTGGAAAGAGGAAGGTTGTGAGGCCAGACTTTAAAGCGCTGAGTGCACGGCGGGTTTGTTTCAGTTTCAGTTTCAGTTGCTCAAGGAGGCGTCACTGCGTTCGGACAAACCATATACGCTACACCACATCTGCCAAGCAGATGCCTGACCAGCAGCGTAACCCAACGCGCTTAGTCAGGCCTTGAGAAAAAAAAAAAAAAAAAAAAAGCAAAAAAAAAGTGGGGGAATAAATAATAGATAAGCTTACATAAATAAATAAATAAATAATAATTATAATATAGAAAAAGGTAGTAGTAATAATAATAGTAATACTAATAAAATGATATTAAAAAAAAAAAAATTAAAAATATAAATAAATAAATAATAATAATAATAATAATAACAAATAAATAAATAAATAAATAAGACAACAATGGTGATAAATAAGCGGGTTTGACGAAGAGAAAGAGGGAGGCGATTCCTAGCCTAGTGCAAGATCCAGATACAGAGAGAAAGAGCGCTGTCCGACTGTGGAGTTTTGGACTCTGAGAACACAGAACACAACATTTGTTAATGCGGCTGGACTTCATCCCCCGCGGGTCGTTGAGTTCCGTGGAGGTGGTGGGTAAAAGGTGTGGTGGGGTGGGGGGGTGGGGGAGAGAGAGAGAGAGAGCAGAGGAGGGAGGGTTCCAATCTATTTGCAGACCTGCATGTGCCTTTATCCGCCTGGTGTGTAGACGCTTACGCAAGATCGATTGCACATACACGTTATAGATCCTGTCTTCCGCATCACCACTCTGTGATTCACGTGTCTGGAAATCGCCCGGCAGCCGCCTACCTGATGTAGCCCCCGAAAATGGAATACGGCTGCTTGATCAATGGCTGAATAGAAAGGTCGTACACAGAAAAGATTCAACGTGAAAAGTGCCGCCCAAGAACGAAGAAGTGGGAAAAGACCGAAGAAGGCATGGTCAGATTATCAGCACGCACTTCGTTGGACCCGCACTGTGCACGGTTTTCTGATCACCAGTTACCGACGTTGCTGTAGTGGAAGGGCGCATTTAATAATAATGATAATGATGTACATTTATATAGCGCCCTTTCTCTCTAAGAGCTCAGGGCGCTTTGTATGAAAGAATAATATTAAAAGTTACATGAAACATTCATGACCACTCAAAAAACCCTCTCCCTCCCCCCCGACCTCCCCCCCCCCCCAACTCGCTCACACTCTCCCTTTCCCACTCCATAATATACATCCAAAGTGAGCTGACATGGGTGGTGTTGGAGAACAAGGAAGCTGAGAGTAATTATTGATAGGTTTTAAAAAGATGTTTTTAGTGATGAGCAAAAAGCAGAAATCTACTGTTCACCACACTGTATACGCATTACGGCCAGCCCTCTCTTCTCCTCTACACAGACCCCTCGGATGTCCAGTGGGTGTCTCAATGACCCAACCTTTAGCTTCTGTCGTCAGAATTGTGGTATTCTTTGTCAACATTCACCTCTTCAGTATAAGAGCCTTCCGCTTGCAATATTTTGATGGTGGTAATTGGGGTGAAACGCTGTTAACGTCGGCTCTTTCGCCGTTCGTATGGAGAGAGTTAACGTCGATTCTAAACCCTTCAGTACTGCTTCCGAATGAGCTCGTCAGCAGAGGACCACCACCTCATGGAGATCAGACTGATTTTACAGCTACGGATGTCAGGCATCACTCCTCATCTCTGGAATTCTGTATACTGGAATGGCATTACTTTTGTTCAAACAAAATCGACGGCCGCAATAGCCGAGTGGTTAAAGCGTTGGATTTTCAATCTGAATGTCCCGGGTTCGAATCTCGGGTCACAGTGCCTGGTGGGTGAAGGGTAGAGATTTTTCCGATCTCCCAGGTCAACACATGTACAGACCTGTTAGTGCCTGAACCCACCCCGTGTGTATACGCAAGCAGAATATCAAATACGCACGATAAAGATCCTGTAATCCATGTCAACGTTCGGCAGGTTATGGAAACAAGAACATACCCAGCATGCACATGCCCGAAAACGGAGTATGGCTGCCAACGTGGCGGGGTAAAAACGGTCATGCACGTAAAAGCCCGCTTGTGTACATGTATACGAGTGAACGTGGGAGCTGCAGCCCACGAACAAAGAAGAAGAAGTTCAAACAAAATCAGTCACACCACTTAAAAATAGTTACTACATTTCAGAATCGTGCCACACTGACCTCATTTTGCCATCGTTCAGCGGTCAGTGAGTTGAAGAAAGAGTGAGAGAAAGACTGAAAGACAGACAGGAAGAAAGAAAGACGGAAGAAAAGAAAGAAAGAAAGAGAGAAAGCCTGACGAATGCCAGAAGCACGTGATACCAAGTCAGTGACCAAGTTAGTTACCTCCCCTGCCACGACACCGTTGCAACCTTCATTATAGGTTCTGTGAGAACAGGTCCAGTGCAGATGGGTTGAGGGGGAGGGGGTAGGTCAGGTTAGAGGCCTACCCACATACTAACACCTGTGTCTCTAACTCTCTCATGCGCGTGCACACACACACACACACACACACACACACACACACACACACACACACATCCAGAGAGAGGGGGGGTGGGGGCGTAGAAAGAGTGCAAGAATTACAAATCAAACCCCGAGCCCAACACCATTTCACAAGACCGAAGAATGTTATTCACACATTTTCAACGATCTTATTCTCCTCCTCCTTCCTCCCCTTCCTCCTCCCTTCATCCTCCATTTCTTCCTCTTCCACCTCCTCCTTCTTCTGCTTCTCGGATACCCCCCCACCCCACCACCACCACCACCACCACCACCACGCCCACCACTACCGCCCCCAACGTGTTCCAGAACCACCCCAGCTCTCCCCCACACACTCACGAACCCGGAGGTTCCAACTGAACAAACCTTGTTCATGTCTGGGCTCTTCTTTTGGTGGACAGGGCAAACACAGATCGTTTTGACTGGCTTCTTTTCTTTCTTTCTTTCTTTCTTTTCTTTTATTATTATTATTATTCTTGTTTTCTTCTTTGAAGAGACAGTATAGAAAAAAAAAAATAAAGACTAGGGTTCCCACACAGTTCAATAACATATCTGCACTGGTGAAAGGTGACGCTTGATTTGCCGAGCACTATGGCTTGGGGTCCTTTGCGGTGAATGGGGGTAATAAAGGGAGGGGAGGGAAAGGGTGAGGGTGAGGGTGAGGAGGAGAGGAAGAAAGGGGAAGGACAGAAAAGGAAAGCGTGCAGAGAGTGGGCGCAGGGGGGGGGGGAGGGTGAGGGGGGGGGGGGTGAGGGGAGGGGGTTTGGGGCGGCCCAAACTGGTTGACACCATTCTTATGAACGGTGGTAAGTTAAATCATGTGTAGTTCTCTCTCTTTTTTTCTCTGTCTGCGTCTCTTTCCTTGTCACATAACACACGTACGTATGTACCCGCGCATGCACACACACTCACACGCACACACACACACACACACACACACACACACACACACACACACACACAGAGAGAGAGAGAGAGAGAGAGAGAGAGAGAGAGAGAGAGAGAGAAATGAATGTATTAGTCCAAGTCTACCTTTACAGTCCCCAAACTAATACGTCGACAAAATTAATATTTCATCAATACACACGCACGGCCGGAGATTTGGCTCGAGATTTATTCGTTGATTGTAGACAATGGCAGTATTCCAATAATGAACTTGCACACACTTTTTTCTTCTTCTGTTTTTTTTGGGGTAGGGGCGGGGGTTACTTGTACATACTGGCGGTATTCTTATAATGGAATTACCCGATTTTTTAATTTCTTTTTTTACTTGTATAATAAAGGTGAATGATATATTTCGTCTGTCATCCTTGAAATCGCGTCGACGACATTAAATTTGGAACTACCTCAGAACTGGTGAATATACAGCCCTTTAATTCAAAATGTGTAATTGTTCTGCATTTCAACGCAAAGTCAAGCATACATAATTACGCCAATGAACAAAACATTAAACGTAATCGTACTGGGGAAAAAAATCAACAGGAAAAAAGCATATATCAAAAGGATTTGATGGAGAGGTATGGTATGCATGATGTACGCAGTAATTATTACATGTTAACTTCTTCTTCTTCTTCTTCTTCTGCGTTCACTCGTATGCACACGAGTGGGCTTTTACGTGTATGACCGTTTTTACCCCGCCATGTAGGCAGCCATACTCCGTTTTCGGGAGTGTGCATGCTGGGTATGTTCTTGTTTCCATAACCCACCGAACACTGACATGGATTACAGGATCTTTAACGTGCGTATTTGATCTTCTGCTTGCATATACACACGAAGGGGGTTCAGGCACTAGCAGGTCTGCACATATGTTGACCTGGGAGATCGTAAAAATCTCCACCCTTCACCCACCAGGCGCCGTCACCGTGATTCGAACCCGGGACCCTCAGATTGACAGTCTAACGCTTTAACCATTCGGCTATTGCGCCCGTCTATATGTTAACTTCAACATGCATTAATGATTATGTGTTCACTTCAGTCACCGACAAGAAATGTAAGAAAATCTTGGCAGCCTAACATCGATGGTTCCCAGCAGAATGCCGACGGTGGAACTGTGACGGACGAACCTGGGTGTGGCCGTGTATAAGGGAATCTAAATGAGCGGCGTGGGAGTAATGCCACTGAAATGGTGCAGATGATGGGGCAGAAAAAAAAAAAAAAAGAGAGAGAGAGAAAGGAATGTAAGAAACTGAAAGAAATCGCCTCTGTGTGTGTGTGTGTGTGTGTGTGTGTGTGTGTGTGTGTGTGTGTGTGTATGTGTGTGTGTGTGTGTGTGTGTGTGTGTGTGTGTGTGTGTGTGTGTGTGCATGTGTGTATGTGTGTGTGTGTGTGTGTGTGTGTGTGTGTGTGTGTGTGTGTGTGTGAAGGCGGTGAAAGGACTGCTCGTCTCTCCTGGTGGCATGATGAATCATTTCTGTTGAGATATATCCCGGTCTATGGGCCCATTCATTTTCTATATAACCCCCCTATTGCTTCTCCTCCTGTTCCTCCCCCTTCTGTTCCTCCTTCTCCTCCCCCTTCTGTTCCTCCTTCTCCTCCCCTTCTGTTCCTCCTTCTCCTCCCCCTTCTGTTCTTCCTTCTCCTCCCCCTTCTGTTCCTCCTTCTCCTCCCCCTTCTGTTCTTCCTTCTCCTCCCCCTTCTGTTCCTCTTTCTCCTGCCCTTCTGTTCCTCCTTCTCCTGTTCCTCCTTCTCCTCCCCCTTCTGTTCTTCCTTCTCCTTCTCCTCCCCCTTCTGTTCCTCCTTCTCCTCCCCCTTCTGTTCCTCCTTCTCCTCCTGTTCCTCCTTCTCCTCCCCCTTCTGTTCCTCCTCCTCCTGTTCCTCCTTCTCCTCCCCTTCTGTTCTTCCTTCTCCTGTTCCTCCTCCTCCCCCTTCTGTTCCTCCTTCTCCTCCTCCTCCCCTTCTGTTCCTCCTTCTCCTCCCCTTCTGTTCCTCCTTCTCCTGTTCCTCCTTCTCCTCCCCTTCTGTTCCTCCTTCTCCTCCCCCTTCTGTTCCTCCTCCTCCTGTTCCTCCTTCTCCTCCCCTTCTGTTCCTCCTTCTCCTGTTCCTCCTTCTCCTCCCCCTTCTGTTCCTCCTTCTCCTGTTCCTCCTCCTCCTCCTCCTTCTGTTCCTCCTTCTCCTCCCCTTCTGTTCTTCCTTCTCCTGTTCCTCCTTCTCCTCCTTCTCCTCCCCTTCTGTTCCTCCTTCTCCTCCTGTTCCTCCTTCCCTCCCCCTCCTTCAGTTCCTCCTTCTCCTCCTGCTCCTCCTTCCCCCCCCCTCCTTCTGTTCCTCCTTCTCCTCCTGTTCCTCCTTACCTCCCCCTCCTTCTGTTCCTCCTTCTCCTTCTGTTCCTCCTTCCCTCCCCCTCCTTCTGTTCCTCCTTCTCCTCCTGTTCCTCCTTCCCTCCCCCTCCTTCTATTCCTCCTTCTCCTGTTCCTCCTTCCCTCCCCCTCCTCCTGTTCCTCCTTCCCTCCACCTCCTCCTGTTCCTCTTTCTCCTGTTCCTCCTTCTCCTCCTGCTCCTCCTTCCCCCCTCCTCCTTCTCCTCCTGTTCCCCCTTCTCCTCCCCCTCCTGCTCCTCCTTCTCCTCCTGTTCCCCCTTCCCCTCCTACCGCTGTCACTGCTTCTTCTGCCACGTCTGCTGCTGCTGTTACTTCTTCTGCTACTTGTACTTCTTCTACAACTTTTACGTTATGCTGCTACTGATGACGCGGTCTGTCCTGTTACTTTTACAGATGCATGGAAACGGAAATCTGGAGCCGATGAAGGAATATTTGGTTTTGTTTACAGTTTGTTTGCTTGATTGTTTGTTTGTTTGTTTGTTTTTTTGTAGTTTGGGGTTGTTGTTGTTGTTGTTTTTAACTCACGTTCTCCAGTTCTATTTCTCTTTTCTTCCCCCCCCCCCTTTTTTTCTCTCTGTTTTTCTCTACTCCTCAACACCCTCATGTGGTGTTTTTTTTCAAGGTAATTTCTAAAGTGGTTTCATTTCTCGGTAATAGATGGCGGGATGTGTGTATCTTTGTGCGTATTGGGGTAGATGTGGAGGATTCATAAGGGCGTGCATGTGTGTACGTGTGTGTATGTGTGTGTGTGTGTGTGTGTGTGTGGAGGCTGGTAAGGTTTAGGGAGTACGTTTTATCGGAGGAAGGTGTGTATGTGTGTGTGTGGTAGGGGTGAGGAGGGTGAGGGGGTGGGGGAATGAGCATGTCTGTATACTCTTTCTTGAAGAGGACTTTGTACTATTGGTTCTAAAATTGTTAAGTTGTTACGCTGTCCTTTCAAGACTGCGCAAAGCCGTTCTCCGACATTCTGCGGGTGTTATGTGTTCAGTTCAGGGATCTGTCTCTCCTGTGTTAACTCTCTCCATACGAACGGCGAAAGAGACGACGTTAACAGCGTTTCATCCCAATTACCATCATCAAAATATTGCAAACGGAACACTCTTATACTGAAGAGGTGAATGTTGACAAAGACTACCACAGTTCTGACGACGGAAGCTAAAGGTTGGGTCATTCAGACACCCACTGGACATCCGAGGGGTCTGAGTAGAGGAGAAGAGAGGACTGGCCGTACTGAGTGAGTTAATCCCGATACCGTGAGTTATATCAGTGGACGTCCACTGACAGGTAGAGTTTTTTTGTTGTTTTTTTCTTTCTTTCTTTCATTCATTCCAACAGCGGTCAGAGAGATAAGACCTGACTGCCGTTGCTACAGTATGTGCCCTAGCTGGGCAGGGAGAGGGGGATAGCGTGTATCGCTGTGTTTGCTGAGTGGATTTGGAGTGCCGGCTGATAGGGCACTGTTGGGGCCGTCCTGAATCTAAACTAGTAGCTGCAGAGGATCTGTGGCCTGGCGGTGGTGTAGTGGTGGTACTGCACCCGACAAGGGGGCGAGCGTCCAAGGGTTCGAGTCCCGTGAACAGAACGGTTGTTGTTTGGGTTAGGTGGTGTTTTTTTGTTGTTGTTGTTGTTGTTGTTTTTGTTTTTTGTTTTTTTTTGGGGGGGTTGTGTGTGTGTGTTTGTGTGTGTGTGTGTGTGTGTGTGTGTGTGTGTGTGTGTGTGTGTGTGTGTGTGTGTGTGTGTGTGTGTGTGTGTGTGTTGGTTTTTGTTGTTGTTGTTGTTTGTTGGGTTTTTATTTGGGTTTTTTGTTGGTTTTTTTGTTGTTGGTTTTTTAGGGGGGGAGGGGGGCTGGGGGGGGGGAGAGTCAACTCCTCCCTTCGCTAAACTTTGAAAGATTGTCTGGGTACTAATCATTCACATGAGACGTTAACCCGATGTTCCATGAGCTGCTGGCATGCAACTTACCCAGGGTAACAAAAGCGTTGGCCCAGGCAAAACTCTGCTCCCCTCAACTCTGCCCCCACCCCCCACCCCCAATCCACCCGAGCCCCTCGTCCCCTCCCCTGACCCCCCACCCCACCCCACTAGACCTTGAATAATGTTCTGGGTGCGAATCATTTGGATGAGACATTGAATCTTTGTGTGTGTGTGAGAGAGAGAGTTTGTGTGTGTGTGTGTGTGTGTGTGTGTGTGTGTGTGTGTGTGTGTGTGTGCGTGCGTGTGTGTTTGTGTGTGTGTGTGTGTGTGTGTGTGCGTGTTTGTGTGTGTGTGTGAGAGAGAGAGAGAGAGTGTGTGTGTGTGTGAGTGTGTGTGTGTGTGTGTGCGTGCATGTGTGTATGTGTCTGTGTGTGCATGTGTGTGTGTCTGTGTGTGCAGTGCGTGCATGTGTGAGTATGCACAAGTTTTTATACTGATATGCACTTGTATGTATCCTAATTTCTACTGTATCTGTGTTTGTGAATGATTTTCGATTTATGTTCGTATCTTGTTGTGTACTATCCCCCCCCCAATATCCCTTGTGACCCCGGTACACTTGGTAATAAAGACATATTTGATTCTATTCTATTCTATTCTGTCTAGGTCACATATGTAGCATGCACTCAGTACCACATGAAAAAAGAAGAAGAACCCATGGAAGCAAAGGCGTTGGCGTTGTCTCTGACAAAGTTTTGTACGAATAACTACTTTGATAGTTAAGAAATAAAACTTGCAGACAGCACCAAAAAAAAAAAAAAAA
>NC_134899.1:9516610-9521610 GCF_041734735.1 Babylonia areolata
TTCTTTGTTTTATTTTGTTTTTATTATTTGTTTTTGTTTGTTTTTGTTTTTTTTATCGACGGAATGGTTGTCAACCGAAGAAGAAGAAGAAGATGGAGAAGAGATCTGTGCGCATCTATAGATTTCTTTCCATTGTCTTTTCCTTTCGCAGAAGTGAATGATGAAAACTGTTCGTGTTGGCGCCTGTGCATTGCCTCACAGGCAGACACAGTCATCCTGACAGACAGATAGCACGTGCACTGTGCTCCCTCCGTCCGCCCCTGGCAGTCTGGCACCGTGCCGCTTCTGTCTGCTGTTGTGGAGTGTTTGTTTAGTGGGACTGGTGCTCTGTTTTGGATTTTTCTAATTTCGTTTTTCTTTTATACTTTTTTTTTTTCTTTTTTTTTCGTTTCTTTCTTTTTTGTGTGTGTGTTTTCGGTTTAGATTCTTTCCTTCCTTCCTTTATTTATTTATTTATTCATTCATTTTGGTTCCATTGTGCAGTGGCGTGATTCATGGCCGGTAATGTGTGTGTATGTGTTGTTGTATGTGTGTGTGCGTGCGTGCGTGCGTGCGTGTGTGTGTGTGTGTGTGTGTGTGTGTGTGTGTGTGTGTGTGTGCATACTACTGAGATATACTGTTTGTAAACAGTAGGCTACGTAGCCTGTGGTTCAGCAGTGTGTGTCAGTTCAGGTCAGGTGCTCAAAGAGGCGTCACTGCGTTCAGACGGACAAATCCATAGCATCATTCGCTGCACCACATCTGCCAAGCAGATGCCTGACCGACAGTGTAGCCAGATGCCCTAAGTCAGGCTTTGAGGATTTTTTTTTTTTTTTTAATGAAGAAAATAAGATAAAATAGATAAATGATAAAATAATGATTAGATAATGGATAATGAATGATGAATAAATAAGAAATATGAAGAAAGAAAAAAAGTATCTTATTTAATGATCATATCAATATAAAAAAAAAGTATATATACATATTATTTTTTTTTTTAAAGGGGATACCAATATTGATAATAATCATGATTAAAAAAAAATTATGAATATGAACACACACACACACACACACACACACACGCACGCACGCACGCACACACACACACACACACACACACACACACACACACACACACACACACGCACGCACGCACGCACGCACACACACACACACACACACACACACACACACACACATACACACATACATACATACATACATACACATGCACAGTGTATCAATGTAAACTAACTCCGTTTTGTTTGTTTTACTTTGTTTTTCATATCGACGGAATGGTTGTCAACCGGGGAAGAAGAAGAAGAAGAAGAAATCTGTGCGCAGCTATAGATTTTGTTCCATTGTCCTTTGGAAGAAGTGAATAATGAAAACTGTCAGGGCTGGCGCCTGTGCATTGCCGTACACTCAGATACACAGATTGTTTGTTTGTTTGTTTTATACTATTTTTCGTTCTTTCTTTCGCGTTTTCGTTTCGATTACTTCAATTTCTGTTCCATTGTGCAATGGCGTGATTCAGGGCCAGTGGTGTGTGTGTGTGTGTGTGTGTGTGTGTGTGTGTGTGTGTGTGTGTGTGTCTGCGAAGTGTGATCACATTCATGTCTTAGGGATCAGTTGTTGATGTAGTGTGTTTATTACAATGGCTACAAGAGAAGTCCATATGGAACAACTTTACGAAGGCTTTCGATCTTACTAGCACATAATATAGTCTCCACGGGATTTTGCAGGAGACCGTGTGCTTACACACAGTTTGTTCAAATGAATCAGTGTTGGTCAGAAAGGCTTGAAGGGTGTGACCGTCTGTGACAGTTCTTGGAATCCCTCACTTTCCCCAGTGGCTTAAAGCAGGGCTGTGCATCGGCCCCAGCCGTATTTACAGTTTCTTTTCTCTCCTCAAACAGACATTTCATTTGGATTCAGTTGCGCAAAGGTATCTGCATATACTTCATACATGTGGTAATTGTTTAGGTTTCAGTTTGATATTTCGTGAAATATTCATTCTGTACTGTGGAGATAAGTGACTTTAAATTTTTATTTATTTGAAGTTAACAAGCACACCCAATATGCGGCAACAACGTGCACGGTTATTGACAGTTTTGATACCGTTATATCTGGAAACGTTGGGTGCTGAAATTGAATTGAATTAATCAAAATTTCGTTGTATTTGGGTCAGGGTCGTCAAGTTGCTTTATGTTCATATCTTATAGTATATGATGTATTTACTACACCGTTTTGTAATCATTCAGCGTGTTGTACTGACACTGCAATGCCTTGTATTGCATCGCTGTGTGTTGTATGGCACTGTGTTTTTATTGTATTGTCAAAAACATTCTTCCGCGTGAAGTTAAGAGTTGCTCTTCCCAGGTGTTAAGTTGCATCTACCCCCTTGTGTCCACGTGGCATAGTACCCTTGCCGTACCCCTGGAACATCGCGAGAGAGCCCTAAGATGTCAGTAACACGCGATTTCAGCTCTCCTGCCCCTGGACAAACTGTCCACATTATGGGATCAATACACCGTCTCCACACCAGCTATGAGCACCGTTTTTTTTTTCTCTTGTTCCTCCAGATCGAAACCTGCATACATTACCCTTATCAACTGTTTACCTCCCTCGTTCTGCGCGCACCTTTCACCCCACCTGTTCTGTTCAACAGACTCGATAGCTCTCACTGCCGCCTTGACTGACTTGTAGACCACCCAGTGCTCTTGTCCACGCTGTTGTTTCCAAGTGGGGACCGCCAGTTCCGTTCTGGGTTATCGGCTGTCACAGTGCTGTGGCTTTCATGGAGATGAATTGCCGAGAGACAAATCGGACCTTTCGATAACGCGGCCAGTCTGAAAGTGACTTTCGCTAGTCCCGTTCGTACGCCTGCTTGCTGATTTTTTTTTTTTACTCGTTCTCTGCTGCGGTGAATAGTTTGCATTATCGCTGTATCTTTATTTGCAAAATTACTTCTTATTTTGGTCGAGAAACGCAATTTTTATGTTTAATGTTTGTTGTTCAAGCGATTTCCATTCTTCACGTTTGTCATACATACGATATTTGTGTTAACGTTTGTCATCAGCGTACTTCGTCTCATACCTGAGCGCCATTGATTAGGTAATGATATTATTTACTCCATTAGCTCTCTCTCTCTCTCTCTCTCTCTCTCTCTCTCTCTCTCTCTCTCTCTCCTCATGCGTGACTGTGTGCGTCATTCCCTGATAGGCGCGAGGACAGACAAAGAACTGTTATCGACATGATGTTGATTATATCTTGCTCTCTCACCAAGTCCTGTCGCTTCTGAGCGGTCTACGTGTTTGGTGTATGCTTTACATAGTCTTAACCCCCCAACGTGCCAACTCTGCCGGTGTGTGTGGGGGTGGGTGCGTATGTGTTAGCACATGCGCATGTATGTGCATGTCAATACTGAACACCAGAACACGCCCAGCATTTCTAAAGAAAAAAATATGGGATGGCTGAGAAAAAAGATTATATAAATAGGATATATAATTATGGTGTGTGGGGTGTCAGGAAGGGGTGGTACCGCTCACGGGGGAACACGTGAACACGAGTGGAGTGATGGCCTAGAGGTAACGCGTCCGCCTAGGAAGCGAGAAAATCTGAGCGCACTGGTTCGAATCACGGCTCAGCCGCCGATATTTTCTCCCCCTCCACTAGACCTTGAGTGGTGGTCTGGACGCTAGTCATTCGGATGAGACGATAAACCGAGGTCCCGTGTGTAGCATGCACTTAGCGCACGTAAAAGAACCCACGGCAACAAAAAGGTTGTTACTGGCAAAATTTTGTAGAAAAATCCACTTCGATAGGAAAAACAAATAAAACTGCACGCAGGAAAAAAAATACAAAAGAAAGGGTGGCGCTGTAGCGTAGCGACGCGCTCTCCCTGGGGAGAGCAGCCCGAAGTTAACACAGAGAAATCTGTTGTGATAAGAAATACAAATACAAATATAATTATGGGTGTTTGGGGTGTCAGGGAGGGGTGGTACCTCACACGGCCGGGGGAACACGGCCGAGCAATGCAACTGGCTCCTGGTACCCAAGGGATTAGCCGAATTCACGCACAGGTGTCTGTGAAACCCAGCCCCACAACATCCTAAACCACGAGCCCTGTGGCGATGGGGGAGTGGTGAAAGTGACAGGCGGAGTTCGTCTTCGGGGTTCGTCCGCTTTTGGTCCCCACCTGAGCACTCAGCTCTCACCTGTGGCTCCCTGTAGCTGTTTCCATGCAACAGCGGCAACACCCCGGGCAACGGCTTCCACTGGCCGGCAGAACCAGGTGAGGGAAGCCGAGGGGTCTGAAACCCTCGGTGAGCTAGGGTTTGTCTACCTGTGCATGCGAAGACTCGCTTCGGCGGACTGGGTGGAGGAGACCATCAATCAAAAATCCAATCAAAAACACTTTATTAATCCACATGGAAATTAAGTTGTGCAGTCACAGGCTCGTTGAAAACACTAGCAATAAAATCATCATGCGCAACATAAGAAGAGATTAAAACTAGTCAAATAAGAATTCCCAATAGCTGACGATAGACTAACCCCCCCCCCCACCCCACCCACACACACACACACACACACACACACACTCACGTTAAGAAAATAGGGTATTGCACAACAATATTTACAAATGAAAACATAAAAAAGGTATATATTACTAAAAATGACATGCGCGCACACACACACACACACACACACACACATTAAGACCATAAGGTACTGTACAACAATACATTTATAAAAACATCCAGGGAATAAATCGTATATATATAAGTAAAATGCACACACACACACACACACACACACACACACACACACACATGGATGTAGGCACGTATGCACGCACATAACATATGTCACGCCAATAAACTTGGTACATTAACATTAAGATGCATGAAATCCAAGTAAAATAAGAAAATATTTAAAAATCACTTCCGATCACACACACACACACACAGAAATGCTTGCCCGTGCTCACCCGCTCAGTCCCACATGCACGCATAATG
>NC_134899.1:9526610-9541610 GCF_041734735.1 Babylonia areolata
ATGGAAGCTTTATTTATTTTGTAAACGTTTTTGGTGCAGATAGTAAAAAAGGGAAATTACTCTGTAATGCTAGGGGAGTTAATTCGCTTTAAACTGATCTTTCTCATCTTAAACATTACATTTTGAAATTATACTGAATACATAAAAAGCTTGGATTTTTTTTTTTTTTTTTTTTTTTTTTAAAGTATATCACAAGTGAGTCTTGAAGGCCTTGCCTCTCTTGTTTTTCTTTTTCTTACCTCTGTGAAAATGATGCATGGTTTCATTTTTGGGTCAAGATTTTTTTTCTTCTTTTTTTACACTGTGAGGGTTTGTTTCTCATTGCAGGTGCTTTGTTTTACTAGCAATTATTGCTTGCAGTTGTGTGAATGAGCGTGAGCCCTTGCGTAGTATGCGCGCGCGTGTATGTGCGTGTGTGCGTGTGTGTGTGTGTGTTAGCGCGCATGTGCTTCTGTGTGCATACGTGTGCATGTTTGTGCGCTCCGATTGTGTGTGCGCGCGTGCATGCGTGTGTCCGTGTGTGTGTGTGTGTGTGTGTGTGTGTGTGTGTGTGTAAGTGCATGTGTGTGTGTTTGTGCGCGTGCGTGTGTAACTGCATCCGTAAGTGCGTGTGCATGTGTGTGTGTGTGTGTTTTCAGCAGTCAGCAACAAACCGAACCGCTGAACGTTGAATGAAGACCACGGCCCACGTAGGTGATAAAAATGCCATGTCCACACGTGGGGGTGACATGAAACACTGTTCACAACACAACACAATCATTAACTCTCTGCCTGCTGAATGAACAGTGGTGGAAACGAGAACAGCGTGGCACGAAGTTAGGCTGTGTTGGCCGCCGTACTTCCTGTGCGCTTTCAAGCGATGCAGCAGTTGATTTTAACTCTCTCCATACGAACGGCGAAAGAGACGACGTTAACAGCGTTTCACCCCAATTACCATCATCAAAATATTGCAAGCGGAAGGCTCTTATACTGAAGAGGTGAATGTTGACAAAGAATACCACAATACTGACGACGGAAGCTAAAGGTTGGGTCATTCAGACACCCACTGGACATCCGAGGGGTCTGTGTAGAGGAGAAGAGAGGACTGGCCGTACTGAGTGAGTTAAAGAACAAAACAAGAGAGGCAAGGCCTTCAAGACTCACTTGTGATACACTGAAAAAAAGAATCCAAGCTTTTTATGTATTGTGTATATTTTCGAAATGTAATGTTTAAGATGAGAAAGATCACTTTAAAGCGAATTAAGTCCCCTAGCATTAATTACAGAGTAATTTCCCTTTTTTTACTATCTGCAGCAAAACGTTTGCAAAATAAACAAAACTTCCATGTTTAGGAAAAGAAGTTCCTGTTTGAACAAAAAATGATAATAATGACTGCTTTTGTTGTTGGGTCAGAATATCAGATCAAAGTGCTAAGTTTAGAGAATACAAAAAATATAAATATAACAGTAAATGCAGTTTGCAGTATAATTAGGCTTCATTTCTTTTTTTTTTTCTTTTCTTTTTTGTGCCCATCCCAGAGGCTGCAATATTGCTTTAAACAAGATGACTGGAAAGAACTAAATTTTTCCTATTCTTATGCCAAATTTGGTGTCAACTGACAAAGTATTTGGAAAGAAAATGTCAATGTTAAAGTTTACCACGGACACACAGACACACGGACACACACACACACACACACAGACAACCGAACACCGGGTTAAAACATTGACTCACTTTGTTTGCACAAGTGAGTCAATGAATGCACTCTCAAGATAGCAACAACAAAAAAAAGTTTATAATTATACACAACGGTCAACGACATCCTGACCAACTTATTAGTCTTTTATCAGTAAGTGACAGCCCCTTCCCTGACAAACACATACAAGTCAGCAGCAGCAGCAGTTCGGAGGTTAATAACTCCCCGTTCAAGGACAAAAAGACCCGCCAATACCTCCTTGCAACCATCCAACATTATCGCGTCATTACACGATGCAATGGGGGTCTACTGCTGTGCACTTCAAAGTCACTGGGAATCCAATTTTGAGATGGCGACGTTTTGGTTATGACAGTTTCAGGTCTTCTTCTTCTTCTTCTTCTTTGTTCGTGGGCTGCAACTCCCACGTTCACTCGTATATACACGAGTGGGCTTTTACGTGTATGACCGTTTTTAACTCCGCCATGTAGGCAGCCATACTCCGCTTTCGGGGGTAGTTTCAGGTCGATTTCTTAGCTCCCTTGATGGTTTGCAGAACTTATTTACGTCCCCTTATTCCCATGATGTGTATTGTTCAGATCAAAACTTTATGAAGGACTCACTGAAGTACCGATACATTTTAAACGCGTGCGCGTGCGCGTGCGCACAAGCACACACACACACACACACACACACACACACACACACACACACACACACACACACACACACACACACACACACACACTCCCACTCACACACACACACACCTGATATGAACGCTACACATGAATCCGTTAGTCAGTATTGTCAGGCCTGCATGACATGCTAGTCTGGCTCTTTCAGGGTGCTTCTGGAAAGGCAGCGTACAGTCTGAAGTACTGTATTTGTATTTTTTTTTATATGTATTACCCTTTTTAGTCACGACAGATTTCTTTGTGTGAAATTCGATGAAATTCTCCCCAGGGAGAGCGCGTCAATCAATCAATCAATCAATCAATCAAAAACACTTTATTAATCCACATGGAAATTAAGTTGTGCAATCACAGGCTCATTGTCAACACTGGCATAAAATCATCATGCGCAACATAAGAAGAAGAGATTAAAACTAGTCAAATAAGAATTCCCAATAGCTGGCGATATAGTAACCCCACCCACACACATACTCATGTTAAGACAATAGGGTATTGCACAACAATATTAACAAATGAAAACATCCAACAAAACAGGGTATACATTTTTTTTTTTTTAAATTCCGCTGTCATATCTACCCTGCTAACGGAATTGTGTTCTGCCACCCACCTCCCACCCATACCACTTTCCCCCTCCGCTACCCCACCCCTCTCCAACCATACCCCTTTACCCCACCCCTACTTCTTTCCCCCACCCCACCCCTACCCCCACCCCCATACCGCACTTCTCTCCACCCCACCCCTACCCCCACCCCTACCTCCACCCCCATACCGCAGTTCTCTCCACCCCACCCCTACCCCCACCCCCATACCGCACTTCTCTCCACCCCCATACCGCCCTTCTCTCCACCCCACCCCTACCCCCACCCCTACCTCCACCCCTACCTCCACCCCCATACCGCACTTCTCTCCACCCCACCCCTACCCCCACCCCTACCTCCACCTCCATACCGCCCTTCTCTCCACCCCACCCCTACCCCCACCCCTACCCCCACCCCTACCCCCACCCCTACCTCCACCTCCATACCGCACTTCTCTCCACCCCACCCCTACCCCCACCCCTACCTCCACCCCATACCGCACTTCTCTCCACCCCACCCCTACCCCCACCCCTACCTCCACCCCCATACCGCACTTCTCTCCACCCCACCCCTACCCCCACCCCTACCTCCACCCCCATACCGCACTTCTCTCCACCCCACCCCTACCCCCACCCCTACCCCCACCCCTACCTCCACCCCTACCCCCACCCCTACCTCCACCCCCATACCGCACTTCTCTCCTCCCCACCCCTACCCCACCCCTACCTCCACCCCCATACCGCACTTCTCTCCTCCCCACCCCTACCCAAACCCCTACCTCCACCTCCATACCGCCCTTCTCTCCACCCCACCCCTACCCACACCCCTACCTCCACCCCCATACCGCACTTCTCTCCACCCCACCCCTACCCCCACCCCTACCCCCACCCCCATACCGCACTTCTCTCCACCCCACCCCTACCCCCACCCCTACCTCCACCTCCATACCGCACTTCTCTCCACCCCACCCCTACCCCCACCCCTACCTCCATCTCCATACCGCCCTTCTCTCCACCCCACCCCTACCTCCACCCCTACCTCCACCCCCATACCGCACTTCTCTCCACCCCACCCCTACCTCCACCCCTACCTCCACCCCCATACCGCACTTCTCTCCACCCCACCCCTACCTCCACCCCTACCTCCACCCCCATACCGCACTTCTCTCCACCCCACCCCTACCCCCACCCCTACCCCCACCCCCATACCGCACTTCTCTCCACCCCACCCCTACCCCCACCCCTACCCCCACCCCCATACCGCACTTCTCTCCACCCCACCCCACCCCTACCCCCACCCCCATACCGCACTTCTCTCCACCCCACCCCTACCCCCACCCCTACCTCCACCTCCATACCGCACTTCTCTCCACCCCACCCCTACCCCCACCCCTACCTCCACCTCCATACCGCACTTCTCTCCACCCCACCCCTACCCCCACCCCTACCTCCACCTCCATACCGCACTTCTCTCCACCCCACCCCTACCCCCACCCCTACCTCCACCTCCATACCGCACTTCTCTCCACCCCACCCCTACCCCCACCCCTACCTCCACCTCCATACCGCACTTCTCTCCACCCCACCCCTACCTCCACCCCCATACCGCACTTCTCTCCACCCCACCCCTACCCCCACCCCTACCCCCACCCCCATACCACACTTCTCTCCACCCCACCCCTACCTCCACCTCCATACCGCACTTCTCTCCACCCCACCCCTACCCCCACCCCTACCTCCACCTCCATACCACACTTCTCTCCACCCCACCCCTACCCCCACCCCTACCTCCACCCCTACCTCCACCCCCATACCGCACTTCTCTCCACCCTACCCCTACACCCACCCCTACCTCCACCCTACCTCCACCCCCATACCGCACTTCTCTCCACCTCACCCCTACCCCCACCCCTACCCCCACCCCTACCCCCACCTCCATACCGCACTTCTCTTCACCCCACCCCTACCCCACCCCTACCTCCACCCCCATACCGCACTTCTCTCCACCCCACCCCTACCCCCCACCCCCATACCGCACTTCTCTCCACCCCTACCTCCACCCCTACCTCCACCCCCATACCGCACTTCTCTCAACCCCACCCCTACCCCCACCCCTACCCCCACCCCTACCTCCACCTCCATACCGCACTTCTCTCCACCCCACCCCTACCCCCACCCCTACCTCCACCTCCATACCGCACTTCTCTCCACCCCACCCCTACCCCCACCCCTACCTCCACCTCCATACCGCACTTCTCTCCACCCCACCCCTACCCCCACCCCTACCCCCACCCCTACCTCCACCCCCATACCGCACTTCTCTCCACCCCACCCCACCCCTACCTCCACCTCCATACCGCACTTCTCTCCACCCCACCCCTAGCCCCACCCCTACCCCCACCCCTACCTCCACCTCCATACCGCACTTCTCTCCACCCCACCCCTACCCCCACCCCTACCTCCACCTCCATACCGCACTTCTCTCCACCCCACCCCACCCCCACCCCTACCTCCACCTCCATACCGCACTTCTCTCCACCCCACCCCTACCCCCACCCTTACCTCCACCTCCATACCGCACTTCTCTCCATCCCACCCCACCCCTACCTCCACCTCCATACCGCACTTCTCTCCACCCCACCCCACCCCTACCTCCACCTCCACCCCCATACCGCACTTCTCTCCACCCCACGCCTACCCCCACCTCCATACCGCACTTCTCTCCACCCCACCCCTACCCCCACCCCTACCCCCACCCCTACCTCCACCCCCATACCGCACTTCTCTCCACCCCACCCCACCCCTACCTCCACCTCCATACCGCACTTCTCTCCACCCCACCCCTAGCCCCACCCCTACCCCCACCCCTACCTCCACCTCCATACCGCACTTCTCTCCACCCCACCCCTACCCCCACCCCTACCTCCACCTCCATACCGCACTTCTCTCCACCCCACCCCTACCCCCACCCCTACCCCCACCCCTACCCCCACCTCCATACCGCACTTCTCTCCACCCCACCCCTACCCCCACCCCTACCCCCACCTCCATACCGCACTTCTCTCCACCCCACCCCTACACCCACCCCTACCCCCACCCCTACCTCCACCCCTACCTCCACCTCCATACCGCACTTCTCTCCACCCCACCCCTACCCCCACCCCTACCCCCACCTCCATACCGCACTTCTCTCCACCCCACCCCTACCCCCACCCCTACCTCCACCTCCATACCGCACTTCTCTCCACCCCACCCCTACCCCCACCCCTACCCCCACCCCTACCTCCACCTCCATACCGCACTTCTCTCCACCCCACCCCTACCCCCACCCCTACCTCCACCTCCATACCGCACTTCTCTCCACCCCACCCCTACCCCCACCCCTACCCCCACCTCCATACCGCACTTCTCTCCACCCCACCCCTACCCCCACCCCTACCTCCACCTCCATACCGCACTTCTCTCCACCCCACCCCTACCCCCACCCCTACCTCCACCTCCATACCGCACTTCTCTCCACCCCACCCCTACCCTCACCCCTACCTCCACCTCCATACCGCACTTCTCTCCACCCCACCCCTACCCCCACCCCTACCTCCACCTCCATACCGCACTTCTCTCCACCCCACCCCTACCCCCACCCCTACCTCCACCTCCATACCGCACTTCTCTCCACCCCACCCCTACACTCACCCCTACCTCCACCTCCATACCGCACTTCTCTCCACCCCACCCCTACCCCCACCCCTACCTCCACCTCCATACCGCACTTCTCTCCACCCCACCCCTACCCCCACCCCTACCTCCACCTCCATACCGCACTTCTCTCCACCCCACCCCTACCCCCACCCCTACCTCCACCCCCATACCGCACTTCTCTCCACCCCACCCCTACCCCCACCCCTACCTCCACCCCCATACCGCACTTCTCTCCACCCAACCCTTACCCCCACCCCTACCCCCACCCCTACCTCCACCCCTACCCCACCCCTACCCCCACCCCTACCTCCACCCCTACCCCCACCCCTACCTCCACCCCCATACCGCACTTCTCTCCACCCCACCCCTACCCCCACCCCTACCTCCACCTCCATACCGCACTTCTCTCCACCCCACCCCTACCCCCACCCCTACCTCCACCCCCATACCGAACTTCTCTCCACCCCACCCCTACCCCCACCCCTACCCCCACCCCCATACCGCACTTCTCTCCACCCCACCCCTACCCCCACCCCTACCTCCACCTCCATACCGCACTTCTCTCCACCCCACCCCTACCTCCACCCCTACCCCCACCTCCATACCGCACTTCTCTCCACCCCACCCCTACCCCCACCCCCATACCGCACTTCTCTCCACCCCACCCCTACCCCCACCCCTACCCCCACCCCCATACCGCACTTCTCTCCACCCCACCCCTACCTCCACCCCTACCCCCACCCCCATACCGCACTTCTCTCCACCCCACCCCTACCTCCACCCCTACCCCCACCCCCATACCGCACTTCTCTCCACCCCACCCCTACCCCCACCCCTACCTCCACCTCCATACCGCACTTCTCTCCACCCCACCCCTACCCCCACCCCCATACCGCACTTCTCTCCACCCCACCCCTACCTCCACCCCTACCCCCACCCCTACCTCCACCTCCATACCGCACTTCTCTCCACCCCACCCCTACCCCCACCCCTACCTCCACCCCCATACCGCACTTCTCTCCACCCCACCCCTACCCCCACCACTACCCCCACCCCTACCTCCACCCCTACCCCCACCCCTACCTTCACCTCCATACCGCACTTCTCTCCACCCCACCCCTACCCCCACCCCTACCTCCACCCCCATACCGCACTTCTCTCCACCCCACCCCTACCCCCACCCCTACCTCCACCTCCATACCGCACTTCTCTCCACCACACCCCTACCCCCACCCCTACCTCCACCTCCATACCGCACTTCTCTCCACCCCACCCCTACCCCCACCCCCATACCGCACTTCTCTCCACCCCACCCCTACCTCCACCCCTACCCCCACCCCTACCTCCACCTCCATACCGCACTTCTCTCCACCCCACCCCTACCCCCACCCCTACCTCCACCTCCATACCGCACTTCTCTCCACCCCACCCCTACCCCCACCCCTACCTCCACCCCCATACCGCACTTCTCTCCACCCCACCCCTACCCCCACCCCTACCTCCACCTCCATACCGCACTTCTCTCCACCCCACCCCTACCCCCACCCCTACCTCCACCCCCATACCGCACTTCTCTCCACCCCACCCCACCCCTACCTCCACCTCCATACCGCACTTCTCTCCACCCCACCCCTAGCCCCACCCCTACCCCCACCCCTACCTCCACCTCCATACCGCACTTCTCTCCACCCCACCCCTACCCCCACCCCTACCTCCACCTCCATACCGCACTTCTCTCCACCCCACCCCTACCCCCACCCCTACCTCCACCTCCATACCGCACTTCTCTCCACCCCACCCCACCCCCACCCCTACCTCCACCTCCATACCGCACTTCTCTCCACCCCACCCCTACCCCCACCCTTACCTCCACCTCCATACCGCACTTCTCTCCATCCCACCCCACCCCTACCTCCACCTCCATACCGCACTTCTCTCCACCCCACCCCACCCCTACCTCCACCTCCACCCCCATACCGCACTTCTCTCCACCCCACCCCTACCCCCACCCCTACCCCCACCCCTACCTCCACCCCCATACCGCACTTCTCTCCACCCCACCCCACCCCTACCTCCACCTCCATACCGCACTTCTCTCCACCCCACCCCTAGCCCCACCCCTACCCCCACCCCTACCTCCACCTCCATACCGCACTTCTCTCCACCCCACCCCTACCCCCACCCCTACCTCCACCTCCATACCGCACTTCTCTCCACCCCACCCCTACCCCCACCCCTACCCCCCACCTCCATACCGCACTTCTCTCCACCCCACCCCTACCCCCACCCCTACCCCCACCTCCATACCGCACTTCTCTCCACCCCACCCCTACCCCCACCCCTACCCCCACCCCTACCTCCACCCCTACCTCCACCTCCATACCGCACTTCTCTCCACCCCACCCCTACCCCCACCCCTACCCCCACCTCCATACCGCACTTCTCTCCACCCCACCCCTACCCCCCACCCCTACCTCCACCTCCATACCGCACTTCTCTCCACCCCACCCCTACCCCCACCCCTACCTCCACCTCCATACCGCACTTCTCTCCACCCCACCCCTACCCCCACCCCTACCCCCACCCCTACCTCGACCTCCATACCGCACTTCTCTCCACCCCACCCCTACCCCCACCCCTACCCTCACCCCTACCTCCACCTCCATACCGCACTTCTCTCCACCCCACCCCTACCCCCACCCCTACCTCCACCTCCATACCGCACTTCTCTCCACCCCACCCCTACCCCCACCCCTACCTCCACCTCCATACCGCACTTCTCTCCACCCCACCCCTACCCCCACCCCTACCTCCACCTCCATACCGCACTTCTCTCCACCCCACCCCTACCCCCACCCCTACCTCCACCTCCATACCGCACATCTCTCCACCCCACCCCTACCCCCACCCCTACCTCCACCCCCATACCGCACTTCTCTCCACCCCACCCCTACCCCCACCCATACCTCCACCCCCATACCGCACTTCTCTCCACCCCACCCCTACCCCCACCCCTACCCCCACCCCTACCTCCACCACTACCCCCACCCCTACCCCCACCCCTACCTCCACCCCTACCCCCACCCCTACCTCCACCCCCATACCGCACTTCTCTCCACCCCACCCCTACCCCCACCCCAACCTCCACCTCCATACCGCACTTCTCTCCACCCCACCCCTACCCCCACCCCTACCTCCACCCCCATACCGAACTTCTCTCCACCCCACCCCTACCCCCACCCCTACCCCCACCCCCATACCGCACTTCTCTCCACCCCACCCCTACTCCCACCCCTACCCCCCACCTCCATACCGCACTTCTCTCCACCCCACCCCTACCCCCACCCCCATACCGCACTTCTCTCCACCCCACCCCTACCCCCACCCCTACCCCCACCCCCATACCGCACTTCTCTCCACCCCACCCCTACCTCCACCCCTACCCCCACCCCCATACCGCACTTCTCTCCACCCCACCCCTACCTCCACCCCTACCCCCACCCCCATACCGCACTTCTCTCCACCCCACCCCTACCCCCACCCCTACCTCCACCTCCATACCGCACTTCTCTCCACCCCACCCCTACCCCCACCCCTACCCCCACCCCTACCTCCACCTCCATACCGCACTTCTCTCCACCCCACCCCTACCCCCACCCCTACCTCCACCTCCATACCGCACTTCTCTCCACCCCACCCCTACCCCCACCCCTACCCCCACCTCCATACCGCACTTCTCTCCACCCCACCCCTACCCCCACCCCTACCTCCACCTCCATACCGCACTTCTTTCCACCCCACCCCTACCCCCACCCCTACCTCCACCTCCATACCGCACTTCTCTCCACCCCACCCCTACCCTCACCCCTACCTCCACCTCCATACCGCACTTCTCTCCACCCCACCCCTACCCCCACCCCTACCTCCACCTCCATACCGCACTTCTCTCCACCCCACCCCTACCCCCACCCCTACCTCCACCTCCATACCGCACTTCTCTCCACCCCACCCCTACACTCACCCCTACCTCCACCTCCATACCGCACTTCTCTCCACCCCACCCCTACCCCCACCCCTACCTCCACCTCCATACCGCACTTCTCTCCACCCCACCCCTACCCCCACCCCTACCTCCACCTCCATACCGCACTTCTCTCCACCCCACCCCTACCCCCACCCCTACCTCCACCCCCATACCGCACTTCTCTCCACCCCACCCCTACCCCCACCCCTACCTCCACCCCCAAACCGCACTTCTCTCCACCCCACCCCTACCCCCACCCCTACCCCCCACCCCTACCTCCACCCCTACCCCACCCCTACCCCCACCCCTACCTCCACCCCTACCCCCACCCCTACCTCCACCCCCATACCGCACTTCTCTCCACCCCACCCCTACCCCCACCCCTACCTCCACCTCCATACCGCACTTCTCTCCACCCCACCCCTACCCCCACCCCTACCTCCACCCCCATACCGAACTTCTCTCCACCCCACCCTACCCCCACCCCTACCCCCACCCCCATACCGCACTTCTCTCCACCCCACCCCTACCCCCACCCCTACCTCCACCTCCATACCGCACTTCTCTCCACCCCACCCCTACCTCCACCCCTACCCCCACCTCCATACCGCACTTCTCTCCACCCCACCCCTACCCCCACCCCCATACCGCACTTCTCTCCACCCCACCCCTACCCCCACCCCTACCCCCACCCCCATACCGCACTTCTCTCCACCCCACCCCTACCTCCACCCCTACCCCCACCCCCATACCGCACTTCTCTCCACCCCACCCCTACCTCCACCCCTACCCCCACCCCCATACCGCACTTCTCTCCACCCCACCCCTACCCCCACCCCTACCTCCACCTCCATACCGCACTTCTCTCCACCCCACCCCTACCCCCACCCCCATACCGCACTTCTCTCCACCCCACCCCTACCTCCACCCCTACCCCCACCCCTACCTCCACCTCCATACCGCACTTCTCTCCACCCCACCCCTACCCCCACCCCTACCTCCACCCCCATACCGCACTTCTCTCCACCCCACCCCTACCCCCACCACTACCCCCACCCCTACCTCCACCCCTACCCCCACCCCTACCTTCACCTCCATACCGCACTTCTCTCCACCCCACCCCTTCCCCCACCCCTACCTCCACCCCCATACCGCACTTCTCTCCACCCCACCCCTACCCCCACCCCTACCTCCACCTCCATACCGCACTTCTCTCCACCACACCCCTACCCCCACCCCTACCTCCACCTCCATACCGCACTTCTCTCCACCCCACCCCTACCCCCACCCCCATACCGCACTTCTCTCCACCCCACCCCTACCTCCACCCCTACCCCCACCCCTACCTCCACCTCCATACCGCACTTCTCTCCACCCCACCCCTACCCCCACCCCTACCTCCACCTCCATACCGCACTTCTCTCCACCCCACCCCTACCCCCACCCCTACCTCCACCCCCATACCGCACTTCTCTCCACCCCACCCCTACCCCCACCCCTACCCCCACCTCCATACCGCACTTCTCTCCACCCCACCCCTACCCCCACCCCTACCCCCACCCCTACCTCCACCCCCATACCGCACTTCTCTCCACCCCACCCCACCCCTACCTCCACCTCCATACCGCACTTCTCTCCACCCCACCCCTAGCCCCACCCCTACCCCCACCCCTACCTCCACCTCCATACCGCACTTCTCTCCACCCCACCCCTACCCCCACCCCTACCTCCACCTCCATACCGCACTTCTCTCCACCCCACCCCTACCCCCACCCCTACCTCCACCTCCATACCGCACTTCTCTCCACCCCACCCCACCCCCACCCCTACCTCCACCTCCATACCGCACTTCTCTCCACCCCACCCCTACCCCCACCCTTACCTCCACCTCCATACCGCACTTCTCTCCATCCCACCCCACCCCTACCTCCACCTCCATACCGCACTTCTCTCCACCCCACCCCACCCCTACCTCCACCTCCACCCCCATACCGCACTTCTCTCCACCCCACGCCTACCCCCACCTCCATACCGCACTTCTCTCCACCCCACCCCTACCCCCACCCCTACCCCCACCCCTACCTCCACCCCCATACCGCACTTCTCTCCACCCCACCCCACCCCTACCTCCACCTCCATACCGCACTTCTCTCCACCCCACCCCTAGCCCCACCCCTACCTCCACCTCCATACCGCACTTCTCTCCACCCCACCCCTACCCCCACCCCTACCTCCACCTCCATACCGCACTTCTCTCCACCCCACCCCTACCCCCACCCCTACCCCCACCCCTACCCCCACCTCCATACCGCACTTCTCTCCACCCCACCCCTACCCCCACCCCTACCCCCACCTCCATACCGCACTCCTCTCCACCCCACCCCTACCCCCACCCCTACCCCCACCCCTACCTCCACCCCTACCTCCACCTCCATACCGCACTTCTCTCCACCCCACCCCTACCCCCACCCCTACCCCCACCTCCATACCGCACTTCTCTCCACCCCACCCCTACCCCCACCCCTACCTCCACCTCCATACCGCACTTCTCTCCACCCCACCCCTACCCCCACCCCTACCTCCACCTCCATACCGCACTTCTCTCCACCCCACCCCTACCCCCACCCCTACCCCCACCCCTACCTCCACCTCCATACCGCACTTCTCTCCACCCCACCCCTACCCCCACCCCTACCTCCACCTCCATACCGCACTTCTCTCCACCCCACCCCTACCCCCACCCCTACCCCCACCTCCATACCGCACTTCTCTCCACCCCACCCCTACCCCCACCCCTACCTCCACCTCCATACCGCACTTCTCTCCACCCGACCCCTACCCCCACCCCTACCTCCACCTCCATACCGCACTTCTCTCCACCCGACCCCTACCCTCACCCCTACCTCCACCTCCATACCGCACTTCTCTCCACCCCACCCCTACCCCCACCCCTACCTCCACCTCCATACCGCACTTCTCTCCACCCCACCCCTACCCCCACCCCTACCTCCACCTCCATACCGCACTTCTCTCCACCCCACCCCTACCCTCACCCCTACCTCCACCTCCATACCGCACTTCTCTCCACCCCACCCCTACCCCCACCCCTACCTCCACCTCCATACCGCACTTCTCTCCACCCCACCCCTACCCCCACCCCTACCTCCACCTCCATACCGCACTTCTCTCCACCCCACCCCTACCCCCACCCCTACCTCCACCCCCATACCGCACTTCTCTCCACCCCACCCCTACCCCCACCCCTACCTCCACCCCCATACCGCACTTCTCTCCACCCCACCCCTACCCCCACCCCTACCCCCACCCCTACCTCCACCCCTACCCCCACCCCTACCCCCACCCCTACCTCCACCCCTACCCCCACCCCTACCTCCACCCCCATACCGCACTTCTCTCCACCCCACCCCTACCCCCACCCCTACCTCCACCTCCATACCGCACTTCTCTCCACCCCACCCCTACCCCCACCCCTACCTCCACCCCCATACCGAACTTCTCTCCACCCCACCCCTACCCCCACCCCTACCCCCACCCCCATACCGCACTTCTCTCCACCCCACCCCTACCTCCACCCCTACCCCCACCTCCATACCGCACTTCTCTCCACCCCACCCCTACCCCCACCCCCATACCGCACTTCTCTCCACCCCACCCCTACCCCCACCCCTACCCCCACCCCCATACCGCACTTCTCTCCACCCCACCCCTACCTCCACCCCTACCCCCACCCCCATACCGCACTTCTCTCCACCCCACCCCTACCTCCACCCCTACCCCCACCCCCATACCGCACTTCTCTCCACCCCACCCCTACCCCCACCCCTACCTCCACCTCCATACCGCACTTCTCTCCACCCCACCCCTACCCCCACCCCCATACCGCACTTCTCTCCACCCCACCCCTACCTCCACCCCTACCCCCACCCCTACCTCCACCTCCATACCGCACTTCTCTCCACCCCACCCCTACCCCCACCCCTACCTCCACCCCCATACCGCACTTCTCTCCACCCCACCCCTACCCCCACCACTACCCCCACCCCTACCTCCACCCCTACCCCCACCCCTACCTTCACCTCCATACCGCACTTCTCTCCACCCCACCCCTACCCCCACCCCTACCTCCACCTCCATACCGCACTTCTCTCCACCCCACCCCTACCCTCACCCCTACCTCCACCTCCATACCGCACTTCTCTCCACCCCACCCCTACCCCCACCCCTACCTCCACCCCTACCTCCACCCCTACCCCCACCCCTACCCCCACCTCCATACCGCACTTCTCTCCACCCCACCCCTACCCCCACCCCT
>NC_134899.1:9551610-9554110 GCF_041734735.1 Babylonia areolata
ACAGAAGGAGCACACCCACTTTGATAGCGTCCCGGCGAGAACCAGTGCTGGTGAAGAAGACAACCTCCCCGCCCTCAGGGAAGCCGCCGTCGTTAAACGCATCAGCCCTCACGCCCTCGGCCAACTCTCCACACTCGCAGTCATTGGCTTCTTCGTTGAAGTCACCTATACTTGTAGAGTCGAATTCAAACCCAGCGAAGTCTTCCTTGAAGTCACCCATTCTTGTGGAGCCGAATTCGGTCCCAGCAGCATCTTCTTTGAAGTCTCCTGTTCTTGTGGATTCAAGCCGGTTGCCGTCTTCGCTCCAGTCACCTATACTTGTGGAGTCGAATTCAGCCCCAGCGAAGTCTTCGTTGAGGTCACCAGTTGTTGTGGAGTCTGATTCAACCCCAGTGAAGTTTTCACTGCAGTCACCAATACTTGTAGAGTCGAACTCAACCCCATTGAAGCTTTCACCCCAGTCGCCTATCCTCGTGGAGTCGATCCCAGCACCAGTGAGGCCAACGACGCATGGTGCACGTGCTCGCTCGGACAGCGGTGGCAGCGCTGTGGTCAGTCCGGACATGGCTGCCATCATCAAAATTAACGGGTTCCCGGAAAGTGGGGACACCGATCCTTACCAGCTCACGGGCTTTTACGATTCTTTGCCCACGTTGCCGGCGGATGACGTTGTGGCTCAGCGTCAGCCTTTGTCCCCTCCTCCTCCTCCTCCTCCCTCAACTCACCATTCTTTTCCGCCGCAAGCGTCGCCTGTGAAACGGAAGTCCGCGCCACAACCTCCACGACCATCATCGTCGGATCTGCAGCAGAAAGTTGATGGCCCACCCGTAGCCAACACTGCCAACAGATCAGAACTGCTGCAGAAAGCGCATCTTCAGACCATGGCCAATAAATCAGAACTGCTGTCAGACATAGAGCAGCGAGTTGCTAGCCATCCTCAAACTATGGTCAACAAATCAGAACTGCTGACTGAGCTGCAGCAGAGAGTTAATAGCTCACTCCAAACCAAAGGCAGCAAACCAATGCCCAGGTATTCCTTACTGCCATCAAACCACCCAGTAAAACCCTCGTCTTCTTCTTCTTCTCCATCACCGGACACCCCTGATGCCAAACAACCGAAATCTTCCCCCCACCGTAAGAGCAAAAAAGCGCCTCGCCCACCCGCAATGACCGGCATTGCAGAGAACGGAAACTGCGTCGAGGAAGCGAAAACCTCAGAGAATGCAAACGGCGTCTTCTCAGAGATACCGCCCGAGACGTTCCACCTGAACGTGAAGAGCACTCCAGAGTCCGCCGTGTCTGTGGACGCTGAGTCTGACGAGGAGGAAGCGTCGTTCGCCGGGCGGCGGGACCTGACGGACGCCAGGACCCTGGAGGAGAAGAAGATCGTCAGCACCAAGGGCACCGTCAGAGGCTTCAGGAACAGGGTCCGGGCGGGGATCGCCACTTTCCTGGACCACACTTCTAAGAAGGTGAGTGTGGGCTGTTCGGTTGGTGAGGTGGATGGTGGGAGGCGGTGGGTGGCGGTGACTTTTTCTGTCTGTATGTGTCTGTTTCTGACTCTTATCTAGATTTTTGTCTCTCTGTATCTTTCCCACTCTGTCTGTCTGTCTGTCTCTGTCTCTGTCTGTCTGTCTGTCTGTCTCTGTCTCTCTATGTCTCTGTCTGTCTGTCTGTCTGTCTCTGTCTCTGTCTCTCTCTATGGCATAGGGTATCAAAATGAATTTACGTCCGAACGTAAGGATAGACTGATTGCTTGCAATAAACAAAACTGGAATTCACAAGTGGGGTGGGGGGGTATTTGGTTCTTTTGATTAAAAGTGTATTTCAAGGAGAAAATAATATATTATGATATCAAACAAGTGGCACAGAACAAACCTGGCTGGATTCAGATTGAAAGCACTTGACTTTCATGCCAATAATAAATATGGTTTGAAACTGACACACCAACAGTTTCCATATCAACATATAGTCAACTACTCGTGTTTTACTGTAAATGCCATGGTATTTTCCTCTTCGTTTTTAAAGGTACACTTTTGATAAAGCTGTGGTGAAATGTGAAGATCTGATAATGTTTCTTTCGTTGAATAATGAAGATATAAATTTAAACATATTTCTGTACCATGAGAGTTTTGAAAGACAAATATAACCAACAACAATTCAGATGTCCAAACATGAAAAAAAACAACTGTACGCTGTGCTGTGATTGTTCACACTCACACACACACACACACACACACATACGCACGCACGCACGCACGCACGCACGCACGCACGCACGCACGCACACACACACACACACACACACACACACACACACGCACGCACGCACGCACGCACGCACGCACGCACGCACACACACACACACACACACACACGCACACACACACACACGCACGCACGCACACACACACACACACGCACGCACACACACACACACACTTATCAACCACTTTAGGACATGTCATCGTTCAATCATTTCATGCTCACACTATGGTTA
>NC_134899.1:9561610-9564110 GCF_041734735.1 Babylonia areolata
TCGTAAAACCAGTGATTTCTTGAAATCCCTGAAAATTTCAGTTATTTTATGTAAGAACTGTGGCCGTTAGAAATTTCATGAAATCACAAAGATTCTTAATCCTTGATTATTTCTTGCAATCTCTGAATGCACACGTCTCGAAATAACTGAACCTCACGTGGAAAACAAACTTCGTTTAAATCATGAGAATAATGTCAGCAAAAGTAAAAGTTAAATCGTTCAAGTTTTGCCTTCTGCAGTCAACCAATTGTTAGTGAAAAAAGAGACATTAATCCATGGATACATACATTCGGAACTCCATGGCTTACCCCAAACAAAACGGAAATCCTCATTCAAATAAAACAAAAGCGCAGTTTATCTGCTTGGTCGTTCTTACGTTCATATCTAATTCATAAAGCACGCTAAAAGCTTTGTGAGGCGTTGTATTATTTTCCATCCGTAGTAGTTTAAGCCAATAACAATCAGTCACAGAGACTACATTGTATCGGAAATCTACGGTTTTGTTTCGCCATGGACAAAAGTCGTTTAGAGTTCGCCCATCTACACCGTAAATTTCTTAAAAGCAAACGGATGGAGATATTCATGATGAACGGCATCTTGAACAAATTCCCGCATTTCACAACCATTTTACACAACCAACCGGTATTACGTTAGTATCGAATACCCAAATAAATAAACTGAACGAAGTATCTACTGTGGATATGTAAGTTTTTCATTGTACAGAGTACCGAATACCCAAATTAATAAACTGAACGAAGTATTTACTGGGAATATGCAAGCTTTTCATAGTACAACGAACCGAATACCCAAATAAATAAAATGAACGAAGCATTTGCTGGGAATATGCAAGCTTTTCATTGTACAGAGTATCGAATAACTACACAAATGAACTGACAAAAGTATTATTGGGAATATGCAAGCTTTTCATTGTACAGAGTATCGAATAACTACACAAATGAACTGACAAAAGTATTATTGGGAATATGCAAGCTTTTCATTGTTCAGAGTATCGAATAACTTCACAAATGAACTGACAAAAGTATTACTGGGAATATGCAAGCTTTTCATTGTTCAGAGTATCGAATAACTACACAAATAAACTGACAAAAGTATTATTGGGAATATGCAAGCTTTTCATTGTCCAGAGTATCGAATAACTACACAAATAAACTGACAAAAGTATTATTGGGAATATGCAAGCTTTTCATTGTCCAGAGTATCGAATAACTACACAAATGAACTGACAAAAGTATTATTGGGAATATGCAAGCTTTTCATTGTCCAGAGTATCGAATAACTACACAAATAAACTGACAAAAGTATTATTGGGAATATGCAAGCTTTTCATTGTCCAGAGTATCGAATAACTACACAAATAAACTGACAAAAGGATTATTGGGAATATGCAAGCTTTTCATTGTCCAGAGTATCGAATAACTACACAAATAAACTGACAAAAGGATTATTGGGAATATATAACTGTGCTGTAATACAAGGTATCCATTGACTCGAGAGGGAGAGAGGACGGAAGAAGGTGGAAGGGGAGAGGGAAAAAGAGAGGGAGAGAGAACTCAGAACTCAAAACGTTTTTATTCAAGGATTAAGATTTTAGGCATTGCCTATTCTTCCAATCTGTCCTTGCTAATCTACATGTATTACAAATAGCACACACATAAATGAAAGGAAAAGGTTTTCATGCAGAATTGTATACATAATGAAGAAAACACCCCACCCCACCCCGCCCCCCTCACACACACCCACATCCGTGCACACACATGCATACACACACTGACGCTCGCGTGCGAGCGCACACACATACATACACACACACGCGCGCGCGCACACACACTGACAGCACCCCCTCACTCCCCCCACGCACTAAGATTGACAGATGGATAGGACAGTGAGTCACACACACACACACACACACACACACACACACACACACACACACACAGAGATGTCATCAATATAGAAGTTCCAGAAACATCCGGGTGTTCAAAAGGTACAGTATTGTTACTGTCTCTGAAGTCTTATGTGTGGCAAGTGCAGCATACTACAGTGACTACCACCATCACCAATATTACTCAAACACTTGTCACGATTATGATAGAACGAAATGAATAGATTATGCATGCATAAGAAATAGAACGAGAGAAAAAAAGAAGAAAAAAAAAGAAAAAAAAGAGCAAAACAAAACACGATGAAATGAGAAAGCAAGGAAAGAACAACAACAACAGCAACAATGACTGATACAATACAGAGAGAGAGAGAGAGAGAGAGAGAGAGAGAAGGTGAAAGGAGAGAGGGAGAGAGAGAGAGAGGGAGAAGGTGAAAGGAGAGAGGGAGAGAGAGAGAAGGTGGAAGGGGAGAGGGAGAGAGAGAGGTTGACAAAAAAAAACCCAGTGGTTTCACCAGTGTGGTTTGATGCCACCATAGCACAGAGTTGCCCAGGTGAACACACATCGATCGACGACCTACTGACCTGCGCTGCACTGCA
>NC_134899.1:9566610-9569110 GCF_041734735.1 Babylonia areolata
CTCTGTCTCTCTGTCTGTCTCTCTCTCTCTCTCTCTCTCTCTCTCTCTCTCTCTCTCCTTTATTAAAATTAATTGTTTAATTTGTTTCCCAGTTTTATTATGTATTTCTGTTAACACTTATGCTTTGCTTTAGCTCTTATTTAGTATTGTGTAGTGTAGATCCTATTCAGGGCGGGGACTGGGTTTAAAAAAAAAAAGCACACCAGAGCTCATCTGTTATCCTCGAAACAAAGAATTTTGTCTTGTCTTGTCTTGTCCTCTCTCTCTCTCTCCCCCTCTCTCTCTCCCACCCTCCCTCTCCTCCTCCCTCCCTCTCCCTCTCTCTCTCTCTCTCTCTCTCTCCTCCCTCTCTATCCCCTCTCCCTCTCTCTCTCCCTCTCTCTCCGTCCCCCTCCCTCCCTCTCTCTCTCCCTCCCCGCTCTCTCTCTCCCTCCCTCTCTCTCTCCCCCCTCTCTCCCCTCTCCCTCTCTCTCTCTCTCTCTCTCTCCCTCTCCCTCCCCCTCTCTCTCCCTCTCTCTCTCTCTCCCTCCCTCTCTCTCTCTCCATCTCTCTCTCTCCCCCCTCTCTCTCTTTCTCACTCACTCTCTCCCCCTCTCTCTCCCCTCTCTCTCTCCCCCTCTCTCTCTCTCCCTCCTGCCCTCTCTCCTTCCCTTTCTCTCTCCCTCCCCCCTCTCTCTATCTGCCCTCTCTCTCCCCCACCTCTCTCTCTCTCCCATGCTACCACCCCCCTAGTACTCCCTTCTCTCTCCCCTCCTAGACAACTGTGTGTTGGCGACTAAAGCGGTTTTTTTTTTTTTTCCATGTCACCGAGTCTTCTTCAATGTCACCGCTTCACCGCAGCGGATATGCTATCGAACATAGCCACCGTCCTAACATTTACACACACACACACACACACACACACACGCGAATACACAGACACTTTGCGCCTTGCACCACAGCCACGGAATTTGGAACGTCACGTGTGGAAAGCCGAATTCAAAGGAAGAAGGAATATGTCTGGCACCTGCGATATGAGGCATGTGTGTTTGCGGGGTGGGAGGGTGGGGGAAATAATGCATTGATATATTCGTCTCTGGAGAAAATTAATTCAGAACGAATAAGGTGCAGGGGGGCGGGGGGCAGGGGGGGAGGGGGGGAGGCGTGGGGGGGGGGGGGGGGGGGAGGAGGTGGAGTACGGGGGAAGGAGGATGCGTTGTTGACACATTCATATCCGAAGAAAACGAATCCAAAATGAATACAAAGAGTGTATTAAATCTCGCAGCTTATCTATCTATATGATTATATCTATCTATGTGTGTGTGTGTGTTAGAAGGTGTCTTTGGAGCTGAAAAGCACAGGTATAGAATACTCTTCTTTTTTTTTCTTTTTTTTTTTTTTAATCATTGGTGACATGACATGCCAATGCACATTCGGAATACGAATAGAAATCTAAAAGAACGCCCACACACACACACACCATTCCAACCGCGAAGCCCCACGTCCCCACGCTCCCTTCCCACTCCCTCCACCACCCCCAGACCCCCCACCCCCCTCCGGCCCACTACATGTGAGGACGCAAATACACACGTACACAAATAGACACGTACACTCGTACACACATACACACGTACACACATATACACGTACACACATACACACATACACACGTGCACACGTACACGCATACACAACATACACACGTACACAACATACACACATACACACGTACACAACATACACAAGTACACAACATACACACGTACACAACATACACACGTACACAACATACACACATACACACGTGCACACGTGCACACGTACACACGTACACAACATACACACATACACACGTACACAGATACACACGTACACAACATACACAACATACACACGTACACAACATACACACGTACACAACATACACACGTACACACATACACACATACACACGTACATACGTACACACATACACACGTACATACGTACACACGCGCATTCACCGCCAACACACAGAGAGGAGCAGACACTGAAGCGATGATTGTTATTATTATTATTATTGTTTGTGCTCACAGACATTCGTGTACACATAATTATGTTGTACACAAACACCAAACATGCCTGGATACTCTCTCTCTCTCTCTCTCTCCTTCTCAAAGTATAAAAGTATATATTTAAACATTATAGAAATAGTAACACTCCACCAATTTCCATTTTTGTTACAAAATGAAGACAGGTGTGTAATAAGAGATGTCGCTATGTTTATTTACTATGCTTTTCGTTCCAGATAGGAACTGATGTGAAGTTTAATTTAAAATGTTAAAATCAGAGCAATTCTGTTTCGGTTCTGTTGAATCTGGTTTTTTCCCTCATTTTTTTTCAAATCGTTATCTTTATGTGTACGTGTTCTCATGTGGACAGGCTGGTGGCCTTCGCATTAAACTTCCTGCGTTCCTGCGTTTCTCTCTCCTTCTAGTGTCTTAGGTAATTGACTTAATTACACTTGGGTAGTGATTTCCTG
>NC_134899.1:9581610-9671610 GCF_041734735.1 Babylonia areolata
TCGTGGGCTGCAACTTCCATGTTCGTGTGCAGAGTTGGCTTTTGGCTGTCCGCCTGTCTGTCTCTGTCTCTGTGTCTGTCTGTCTCTCTCTCTCGCTCTGTCGCTCTCTCTCTCTTTCTCTTTCTCTGTCCGTCTGTCTGTCTTTCTGACCCCCCCCCCTCTCTCTCTCTCTCTGTCTGTCTGTCTGTCTGTACTCAGCAGAGATTTGGGGGCTGCAACGTTTAGATAGCATCGAAAAAATATATTTATTAGCTTGCAAAAGATTTCTCGGTGTTCCCCTCAAAACACCCAATAAACAAGTGTACTCAGAATTAGGCAGATACCCAGTATACGTTAACTCATACATGAAATCCGTAAAATACTGATTCAGATTATTAGAAATTAATTTAGATAGATTACCTAAACAGGCGTATCTTATGCTAGTAAACTTAGATGGGAACGGTAAAAGGTGTTGGGTAACAGGAATTAGAGAAATTTTGTGTAAAACTGGATTCAGTTATGTGTGGTTGAATCAAGGAGTTGATAATATGCAGATGTTTATATTACAGTTCAAACAGAGACTGATTGATATGTATGTGCAAGAATGGTCGGCATCTGTCAGAGATAAGGAAAGACAGGCCTTATATTCATCCATGCAAGATGGTCTGAGAACTGGACTCTATTTTGTACATTTGGATATTTATTGCTTTAGAGTCGCTTTGACACAAATAAGACTTGGAGTCTTACCGCTAAATGAGAACTATGAGAGATACTCTGAAAATCCGGTTGCAAGGTTTTGCCCATTTTGTAAAGTTGTGAATGAGGATGAATATCACTTTATATATGCATGCCCTTTGTATGTCGATCTTAGAAAAAAAAAAAATTAGCCAAATATATTTTTCATTCAATTAAGCGCAGACAAGAAGCGGTAACTAATCAATGAAGAAGAACATTTCTAGACACGTGTGTGATAGTAAATGTCGTATGAAAATCCATTTTAGTAAAATGATGAATATATATCTGACATTACGGGATATATTTATACCAGTCCTGTACAAAATCGTTGTTGTTACATGCAACTTCAGAGTATTGGATAATTTCTAATATTCATAGGAATGTCAACGGAATGCTATTGTCAGCACGTCCCCCTCCCCAGCATCCCAATGCAATGATGCCTATGGCCTGAATGCAATAAAACGTTCATTCATTCTGTCTGTCTTTCTTTCTTTTGAACCATCTTTTGAAGCTTGAACTAGAGGTAGATAAGTACACCAAGTTTGACGATATCAGAACTGTGTTTTTGTCGTTGTTGTTGTTGCTGTTGTTTGTTTGTTTGTTTGTTTGTTTGTTTTTTAAAGTAGTGATGGAATAGGGTGAATGTAAAAGAATGTTACAGAGACAGATTATTCCTAAGTAAATACAATACAACACAGCACAGCACATACAACACAACGCATAGAATACAATACAATACAATACAATACAACACAACATATACAATACAATACAATACAATTCAATACAATTCAATTCATTAAAACAACAGACATGGGAAGGGGGAGGGGCGCACAGCTGTTAAGAAAAGAGAGGGGACCAGAAAAAAACATATTTTTAAATATCTTGTTCACTTCCAGTACATTGATATTATTGCTCTTGTTGTCATTATAGGTCTCTTCTTCTTTTTCTTCTTCTTCTTCTTCGTTTTTAGCGACTAAACGTCTTCGTCTTCTTCTTCTTCTTCTTCTTCTTCTTCGTTTTTTAGCGACTAAACGTCTTCTTCATCTTCTTCTTAAGGACTAGACCTGTTCTCATCACTCAGGCACAGACTGTGGCCGCTTCCATTCCAACTTACTTCTGTCAGTCTGCCCTCCACCTCCCCTCCTCTCCTGCATGTGCCTCTCCTCCTCCTCCTCCTCCTCCTCTTCTTCTTCTTCTACTTAGTTTGAACATGGTTTTATTCTCAAAAGCAAGTAAAGACATTGCGAATCACATAGAGCAGCGACGAGCTGAAGCTTGTTCTTCTTCCTCTTCTTCACCCCCCCCCCCCACCCCCCACCCCCTTCCCCCTACCCCACCCCCCTCCCCCTTCTTCCTTTTTTTTATTTATTTTTTTTAAATTAAAACTATGTGTAGGGTCACTGGGGTTCCGCACAAAAAGTGTTGACCAGATTCTTCCATTTCTGTCAAAGCCTGGGTCAGTAATGTTACCTCCAGGGACAAAAAGAAGAGAGAGAGAAGAGAGAGAAAGAAAAAAGAAAGAAAAAGAATATGAACTGGTGCAGTCTTTGATCAGTCAATGGTGGAGATGGAACACAATGGGACGGAGTGGATGGAGTGGAGTGGTCGAGCATGGATGGTTTGTATGTAGCACTGCCGTCGGTCGATGCAGGAAATTGACAGCCACCATTGTGAGCAGTACACTGCTCTGCGTCTTGTTGCCTCACTGACACAACCAACGAACACATTTGGTGGCATACTGAGGCTTACCGTCAGCTTGCACGATCGATGTTGGAAATAGCGGAACCGGCGATTTTTTCATTCTCTGCTCGTTTGTTTTATTCATTGCATCGAAGTAAGGCTAACAGTCACTTGCGACTCGTTTAATTCTCTACTCGTTCGTTCATTCGTTGCATCGAAGTAAGGGTAACAGTCACTTGTGACTCGTTTAATTCTCTACTCGTTCGTTCATTCGTTGCATCGAAGTAAGGGTAACAGTCACTTGTGACTCGTTTAATTCTCTACTCGTTCGTTCATTCGTTGCATCGAAGTAAGGGTAACAGTAACTTGTGACTCGTTTAATTCTCTACTCGTTCGTTCATTCGTTGCATCAAAGTAAGAGTAACAGTAACACTGACTCGTTTAATTCTCTACTCGTTCGTTCATTGGTTGCATCAAAGTAAGGGTAACAGTCACTTGTGACTCGTTTAATTCTCTACTCGTTCGTTCATTGGTTGCATCGAAGTAAGGGTAACAGTTACACTGACTCATTTAATGCTCTGCTCGTTCGTTCATTCGTTGCATCGAAGTAAGGTAACAGTAACACTGACTCGTTTAATTCTCTACTCGTTCGTTCATTCGTTGCATCAAAGTAAGGGTAACAGTCACTTGTGACTCGTTTAATTCTCTACTCGTTCGTTCATTCGTTGCATCAAAGTAAGGGTAACAGTCACTTGTGACTCATTTAATTCTCTACTCGTTCGTTCATTCGTTGCATCAAAGTAAGGTAACAGTTACACTGACTCGTTCGTTCATTCGTTGCATCGATGTAAGGTAACAGTAACTTGTGACTTGTTTCATACTCTGCTCATTCATTCATTCATTGGGTCGATGACAGAGTAACAGAACATGCGACTTGTTTCATTTTCCAGTCGTTCACTCGTTCGTTCACTCATTCATTCATTCGTTCATTTGGGTCGGAGACAGGGTGCTAGAACATGTTACAGGGTCATGTTTTTGGGGGGGGTTTTTTGTTCGTTCATTCGACATTCGTTCATTCATTCACTCAGTCGTTCGTTCGTTCGTTCGTTCATTCGTTGCATTGAAGTAAAGTTAACAGAACATGTGACTGGTTTTTTTTTCATTGTATTGCGTGGTCTTTCGTCCATTCATATTTACTCATTCCTTTGTTTGGATTGAAGACAGGGTAAACAACACATGTCACTGTTTCATTATCCGGTCCGTTCAGTCATTCATTTCATTGCGTCGATGACAGGGCCACAGAACTTGTGACCTGTTTCATTATTTTATTCTCTTGTCGTTCGCTCATTGGTTTATTCGTTCCTTCACCGGATCAAAGAAAGCGTGACAGAACATGCGACTGTTGTTGTTGTTTTTTGTGTGTGTTTGTTTGTTTTTTGTTTTTGTTGTTGTTGTTGTTTTTTTCATTTATCCTCTGGTCGTTCGCTCATCCGCTCACTTCGTTCGTTTGTTCGTTCATCGAGTCGAAGACAGGGTGACAAAACATGTGACTGTTTGATTCATTCTCTGGTGTGTGGCCTCCTGGCGATCGAACCATCGTCAGTTTCCCTAGGGACTGCTGACACCGGGACCACGACAGATGAACCGTGTAAAGGGGGAGGGGTGGGAGGTGGGGGGTTGGGGTGGGGGGTGGGGGATCGGGGGGGGGGGGGGGGCTTGGAAAAGAACGGTGGTGTTGTGGGAGTAATGTCACTGAAAACGGTGCAGATGACGGGACAGCAAAATTGTTGGGCATATAAAAACTAAAAAGAAAAAGATTTTTTTTTTAAAGTTATATATATATATATATATATATATATATATATATATAAAGGGGGGGAGGGGGGTTGGGGGGAGGAGGATTTGCGATCTGTGGTTTTGATGGGAATTCCGCTTTTTTTTTCATTTTGAGTTTTGCATTTGAGCCAAATAATTCAGGTTTCACACACACACACACACACACACACACACACACACACACAGACGAGAGACAAAGAAACGCACACACACACACACACACACGCACGCACGCGCACACACATACACACACACATATACACACACAAGGAGAGAGAGAGAGAGAGAGAGAGAGAGAGAGAGAGAGAGAAGCAATGCCACTTTTTTTTTTTTTTTTTTTTTTGCTCTTCAATAATACAACGGGGCAAATGCGGCAGAAGCCTTTTCCCTCCACTTGGTAAAGAGCATGAAACCCTGCTCCGGATCAATTATTGGCCTTTCGGTATCGATCAGCTACCGGTAGCATGCCACCCCCCACCCCCCAACCCCCTCCCCATCCCCTCACCCCCCCCCCCTCCCACAACGCTGATCGATTGATAGGAAACCTGGATGGAAACCTCTGGCCTGCAACAGACCGGTAACTGCCAGCAGTACCCTTTGATTAAAACAAACCTCCACGGTCCAAAAAAAACAACAACCCGAACTCCGTCTGATTTTGACTGCCATGCTTTTAACCAGCAGACTGCTTAGCTCTGATGAAATGAGTTCGGTGTCAGTGTGATATCAGTTTCTTCTTCTTCTTCTTCTTCTGCGTTCACTCGTATGCACACGAGTGGGCTTTTACGTGTATGACCGTTTTTTTTACCCCGCCATGTAGGCAGCCATACTCCGTTTTCAGGGGTGTGCATGCTGGGTATGTTCTTGTTTCCATAACCCACCGAACGCTGACATGGATTACAGGATCTTTAACGTGCGGATTTGATCTTCTGCTTGCATATACAATCGAAGGGGGTTCAGGCACTAGCAGGTCTGCACATATGTTGACCTGGGAGATCGTAAAAATCTCCACCCTTTCCCCACCAGGCGCCGTCACCGTGATTCGAACCCGGGACCCTCAGATTGACAGTCCAACGCTTTAACCACTCGGCTATTGCGCCCGTCTGGTATCAGTTTAAACCGAGATTATTTTTTCTTTCTTTCTTTCTTTCTTGTTCTTTTTTTTTTTATCATAATGATGTAACTGATTTTACTGAACAGTTTCAGTTTCAGTTTCAGTAGCTCAAGGAGGTGTCACTGCGTTCGGACAAATCCATATACGCTACACCACCTCTGCCAAGCAGATGCCTGACCAGCAGCGTAACCCAACGCGCTTTGTCAGGCCTTGAGAAAAAATAAATAAAATAAAATAAAATGACATAAAATGAGATAAATAAATAAATAATAATATAATTTTTAAAATAATAATAATAATAATAATAATAAATAATAATAATAATAATGAAAGTAAAATGAATAAATAAATAGATAAATAAATAAATAAAATATATATATTTTTTTTTAATGAACAAACGTAACATAATCCCGAGAGGACGAAATCCACATACAGAATGATGACGGACATCGTGACATGTATGACAGTCAGTCGTGTCCGACTATGACCATCAGAACAGCATAGGAGGCAACTGCTGTTCCGACTATCTGGGCTAGAATTTGATTATAGTGGAGAGTGTCTTGCCCAAGTTACATCCCCCACTCTCTCGGTCAAGAGGGTTTTAGAACAGTTGGCGATGGGATGGTTTCCAAAGGCCGACTAGCCCCCCAAGGCTGCAGCATTAAGAGCCAGTGCAATTTTGCCTCCTAGTTTGAGAGTCATAGTCCTTCACAAAAGTCTAAGCTGCAAACGATTTCCCATTGCAGTGGAGAAACCATTGATAACACCAGCTCTCATTTTGCTGTTGGCCCAACTGTAAACTTATGTCAAGCTGTGATATATTTGTATTTGTATTTCTTTTTATCACAACAGATTTCTTTGTGTGAAATTCGGGCTGCTCTCCCCAGGGAGAGCGCGTCGCTACACTACAGCACCACCTTTTATTTTATTTCATTTATTTTTTTATTATTTTTCCTGTGTGCAGTTTTATTTGTTTTTCCTATCGAAGTGCATTTTTCTACATAATTTTGCCAGGAACAACTCTTTTGTTGCCGTGGGTTCTTTTACGTGCGCTGAGTGCATGCTGCACACGGGACCTCGGTTTATCGTCTCATCTGAATGACTGGCGTCCAGACCACCACTCAAGATCTAGTGGAGGGGGAGAAAATATCGGCGGCTGAGCCGTGATTTGAATCAACGCGCTCAGATTCTCTCGCTTCCTAGACGGACGCGTTACCTCTAGGCCATCACTCCACTCATACATACAGGCCGAAACCTACCTGTAAGCTCTGTCTTACGTCATTAAAGTGAGAGTCCTTCACTGACGAGCATCCTAGTCGGCAACAGTCAGGAGGTTAACGACCAAACAGCGGCAGTGCAAGAACAACAGCAACAACAGCAGCAACAACAGCAACGACAACGACAACAACGACAGTGAGGCTGGTGGAAGCGATGGATGTGTGATATAGGCGTAGTAGAATCGTGATCAAATAACATTCTCTTCGTCATGGTGGGAACACCCACCCACCATAATCATCAACAACAGTAAGATAGCTGCCAGCCGTGTATTCGAATGACTTGTTTAATTGCCTGTTCCGGTTCGTACAAACTCGCTGATCTGTGCATGGTTTGTGTGGCGTGGGGACGCGGTACAGCATTTGTATGGCTTGACAGTCCTGTTAATTACGGCCTTGTGCGGTTGCCGTGGAAGCTGCGATACGTAGACTAGAAATGAGTGTGTGGAGGAGGGGGGTAGAGGAGGTGCAGGGTAATGTGTGTGGTGTGTGTGTGTGTGTGTTGGAGCTCATGTACGTTTATATGTATTTAACTGTGCTTTCATATCTGTGAAACTGCATGTTTGGTGCATATCTGTTATGCATGTGTGGGTGTATATGTGAATGTGTGTCTTCATGTTTTACATCTATTTGCTTATTTATCATCATTGTTATCTTATTTATTTATTTATTTATTATTGTTATTATTTTATTATTATAATTATTATTGCTACCTTTTTTATAATTATTATTTATTTATTTATTTGTGTAATTTATTCACCTTTTTTTTTCATTATAATTATTTATTTATTTATTTATTTATTTATTTATTTGTGTAAGCTTATCTATTATTTATTCACCTTTTTTTCCCCCTCAAGGCCTGACTAAGCGCGTTGGGTTACGCTGCTGGTCAGGCATCTGCTTGGCAGATGTGGTGTAGCGTATATGGATTTGTCCGAACGCAGTGACGCCTCCTTGAGCTACTGAAACGGAAACTGAAACTGCGGTTGCCTGGACTTTCAGCAACAAGAACAAGAACATAAGTGGAAATGGTAGTGCCTTGTCGTTTTGCGAGCGTTCACGGTTTCGAGTCATATAAAAGGACTGGGCATTTTACTTTCCCACCACCCTCCCACTCCATTCCGCTGCACTGTCATGCTAGGGCATTTTCTCAGCGGCCGCAAGTATGACAGGGATGAAACTTCGTAAAAAGGCGGTATTGAGAAAGTCGTCTCCGGTCATCCCTCTCACGATGGAATGGTGAAGCCTGGTAAGAAGTCGAAGGTCAAGGTCGTCATTTGATAAAGTAGAAAACGTTTAACATAGCTGACGTCACAAATATTTGATCAAAATTTCAAATGGTCATCGAATTGGCTATAATGCTTTGCCGTGGTGCTAGCGTGATTTTTAATGAAATTCGAAGTAGGTCACAAGTCAAGGTCATAGTACGAACTATATATAGAGAGGGGTTGTATGTTCAAGAGCGGTTATGTCTCGCAACAGGTCTAGGCCAAACTTGATGCAGTTCTTGGTCATTGTGAACGCAAAACCACGACAAAGGGTCAAGGTCAGGAGTCAGAGTTCAAGGTCACATCATAGCACAGTTGAAAATGCAGAAGCGCTTTGTTGTTGTTGTTGTTGTTGTTGTTGTTGTTGTGTGTGTGTCCGTGTGTATGTGTGTGTGTGTGTGTGTGTGTGTGTGTGTGTCCGTGTGTGTGTGTGTGTGTGTGTGTGTGTCCGTGTGTGTGTGTGTGTGTGTGTGTGTGTGTGTGTGTGTGTGTGTGTGTGTGTGTGTGTGAAATTTCCAGTATACTTACTTTTTTTCTTTTCTCTTTTAATTCACCAGCAGTGCCATTTCACCATATGTTTTGCATTATTCTTATTGGCCTACAATCATTTGGAGGGGGTGGAGGAGGGGGACGAGATGTAAAGCGCTTTGAGTAGTTTTTCTAGAAAAAAAAAAGATGCAGTATAAAATTATTATCATTATTATTATTATCATTATTATTATTAATGTTATCAATGTTATTATTATCATATGCTTAATTATGTGTAAAAACAAAGCAGATTTGTAATTTCATTAATGTTCTATATCCCCCCTGTTGGAAACACACACACACACACACACACAGTCCAATGGTCAAAATTTCAGTTTGAAGAAAAACACACCGGTAACTCGGAGTTACATAAAAAAAAAATGCCAAAAATGTATGGTTTCATGGGAAAACATTACCAAAATGATTTTCATAAGAGGCAAATCAAGAAGAGGCAAATAAATACTTTTGTCTTGTCTTGTCTTCTGTCTCTGTCTCTCTCTGTCTCTGTCTCTCGCTCTCTCGCTCTATCTCCATTGTTTACATACTTTGCTGTTTCGTTCCTGAGACGTGATGTGACGTGATAATTATTATGACGTGAGCTCCGACGATCATGACGTAGATTTCTTTGCATCATAATCAAAATCAGGAGCTGCCATTTCGGATTTAAAGCTCTTCGCTCAACAGCTGCTAGAATTCATTCTTCGGTTGATCCGCTCACGGTTGGAATTCAGGATGGCGCAAATGCTTGCGAAAAAGGGAGATATCCTCGGCCCGCCCTTGTCTACACAGCAACTGAAACTGGCCGAAGCTCGTACCCATTTTGATCATATGTGTGCTTTAGACATCGACTCAGAGCCCTACACGGTGCGTATGACCAGTATCATTTGTACTATCGGCCCTCCTACCCGTGATATCCCCATGCTGCATAAACTGATGGAAGCGGGTATGAACATAGCGCGTTTGAACTTCTCGCACGGAACCTATGAGTTCCACGAAGGCACACTGAAGAATATACGCGAAGCGGAAGAAACTCATGCAGAGCCGCGCAGTATCGGAATAGCCCTGGATACCAAAGGACCCGAGATCCGAACTGGTCTGTTAGAAGGAGGACCTACGGCAGAAGTGACCCTTCAGACTGGGGAGATGATCGAAGTCACCATTGATGACCGTTACATGGAGCATTGCTCGGAAAGTGTGCTTTGGGTGGACTACAGTAACATCGTCAAGGTGATGGATGTTGGCAAACGAATCTTCATCGATGACGGCCTCATATCTGTTGTCGTGAAGGAGAAGCGATCCGACTCTCTAATGTGTGAAGTTGAAAACGGCGGTGTCCTTGGCAGCAAGAAGGGCTGCAACCTTCCTGGGGTACCTGTCGATTTACCTGCAGTCTCTGAGAAGGACAAAAAAGACCTGGAGTGGGGTGTAGAAATGGGGGTGGACATGGTGTTTGCCTCCTTCATCCGTTCCGGCGACGGTATCAGGGAGATCCGGAAAGTCCTGGGAGAGAAGGGTAAGCACATCAAGATCATGGCTAAACTGGAGAACCACCAGGGCATCAAGAACTTCGATGACGTTCTGGAGGCCACCGACGGGATCATGGTTGCCCGGGGTGACATGGGCATCGAGATCCCCCCGGAGAAGGTGTTCATCGCCCAGAAAATGATGATCGCCAAGTGTAACCGTGCCGGAAAGCCCGTCATCTGCGCCACCCAGATGTTGGAGAGCATGACCTACAAGCCCCGCGCCACGCGCGCCGAGTCCAGTGACGTGGCCAACGCTGTGCTGGACGGAGCTGACTGCGTGATGCTGTCCGGGGAGACAGCCAAGGGCAGGTACCCCGTGGAGACCGTCAATACCATGCACAGCATCTGCAGGGAGGCCGAGGCCGCCATCTTCCACAACAAACTGTTCGATGAGCTACGCCGGGAGACGCCACTATTGACAGACGCCGCGCACGCCATCGCCATCGCTGCCGTGGAAGCATCCTACGTCATCAACGCCACCGCCATTATCGTGGTGACCTCTACCGGCAGGTCGGCCTTCCTGGTGTCCTGTTACCGCCCGCGCTGCCCTATTCTGGCCGTCACGCGCAAAGGCACCACGGCCCGCCAGTGCCACCTGTACCGCGGGATCTTTCCCGTCCACTACAAAGCGTCTATCGGCTATGAAGACGGTACACCAAGCCGCAGCGCCTGGGAAGAAGACGTGGACCGCCGCATCAACTACGCCGTGGCCGTGGGTTACACCAGGAAACTGCTGGAGTTCAATCGCCGTGTGATCATCATGACGGGCGCCGGGGCTGGCGCCGGGCACACCAACAGCATCCGCATCATCACCCTGACCGACGATAAGCCCATCCAGGTTCTCACCAGCGCCGCAGATGACACGCTCGTATAGACGCCAGGGCCACTGCAAACTCTCATGCACGCACACACGCTGCTTCCTTCCACATCATGTCATCTATTTCTGTCTTTCCGTGCTGTTGGACTGATCGACTATTTTGCTGTCGAAAAGGCAGTGGTTCTGTTGGTTTGTCTTTAATCTGACGTTAATCTCACCATTGTCATGGCTTCGGGGGTATCATCATTTCTTCAGTGTTTCTTGTTGTGTTGGATTAATCGTCGTGTGGTTGTTGTTACAGGGACAGACTTGAAGTTAGGCAATGTCTAACATTGTTGTCCTTGATTAATAAAGTTTTGTTTGTTTGTTTGTTGTTGTTTTTTATCTTGAATTCTTGAACCTTCGGTTTTGATCTGTCTTTGACTTCTGGGGAAATGATGTCCGAGGCTTGGAATTCCATTTGTGAATAGCAACCAGATTATGGTTTTACAGTGAACTCGATTTGGAATAAGTGTTTTCGGGATAGCTTCCATCTCACGATTGTTTTGAGTACGTCTCCAAAGTATTGCTTGTGTGTGTATGTTTACATGTGAAAAGATAATGTATTTGTGCGTGCAAACCCACGCTCGTCAGTGTGTGTGTGCGTGTGTAGGTGCGTGTGCCTGTGTTTGACAGTGCAGTGGAACTGTTTGGGAGTGAATCACCATATATTATTTTCTTTTATTCTGTTCCGGATGGAAGGGTGGTGTGATCGGGAAATATGGATGGTACGTTTTCAGTGTTTTATCTCCGTCTGCACAGTTTTGCTTCTTTCGCTTTTATTCCCTCTTTATTCGGAAGATTGGATGTTTAAAAAGAGAGAAAGAAAAAAGTGAAGCATGTTACTTTCTTATCTCTTACCGCCGATGATAAAGAATTTGTCTTGTTCAGTTTATATTTCAAACCAAAACAATGGGAAGCATGGCTACATGCATGTCAGTCATGTCTTTATTAACTAGTACGTTTTAAGCCTAGAAAGACCTTGTCCGCTGGTTCTGTTTGAAGCAAGAAGGTAATATATTTACACTTTATCACAGACAATACTGTAGGGTAAAGAGCTAACCAGATTCAAATGCGCGGGTATTATAGACCAACAAAACCATACTAAATAGTAAGTTTGACTCAGAATACCTAAAATGTGTTCGTCATGTGTTTTATCATATTTATTTGCTTTTTAGAACAATTTGATAAATAATATTCGTCATATCAGTGTTTCAATTTTCAAACTGACATAAATGAATGCTACTCACCCTACCCTCGTTATCGCATCAGCCACCATCTTCGTCCTGTCAACGATACTCTCCGTTTTCCACGTGCCCTGCCCTCTCTTACCGTCCGACCTCTGCTCTCGCACTGATACTGTCACCATGGTGAACGTCAATTTCATCAGAGCGTTGCTGTCAAATATATCGTGGCATAAACAATTCCGACTACACGATGACACGACGCAGCGCATCATCAGCCTGGGCATCGGCAGAGCAAAGACAAAAAGAGGAACCAGAGCGGGCAGACTTCGCCGTTTGTGGGGCTCTGTCCCCTGCACTGATCGTCCTGTCTCCGATGTCAGCCCTGCTGTTGCTGTGACTGTCACTGACAACCTCAATATTCATGTTCAAGCTGACTCCTTTACTTCCCGTGACACTGTCCTCTCTGACACTGTTCCAAAATGTGGTGTATCTCCCGTGATTGGCTCTGGTCTGCTTTCTACCCCTTCCACACCTGTCTCAACTCCCGGACCTTTCTCTGCCTTCCCACTGTCCTCCACTGCTCAGTCACCATCGTCTCCTTCCGTTGCCTGTCTGTCTGACTCACCTGCTTCACCATTAAATTTCTCTCAGCCTGCCTCTGATCTCTTTCATGCCTGCCTGTTCAATGCTCAGTCTGTCTGCCCTGATCAAAAGACTGATTATATTTCTGACTATATTTTTGAAAATAACTTTGATATCGTATTTCTCACCGAAACCTGGTTGAAATTACAAGGTTATGAACCCAAACTTAAACAACAGACCCCTCCTGGATACAAAACCAAGGTCACTTCCTCGACTGTCTCGTGGAGGTGGCATCGCCATCGTCTATAGAAATATCTTTGAGTCTTCCCTTTCCTTCTCCTATAACCATGCCCTTCCACATGACACTTTTGAAATGCTCGAAGTCACTCTCAATGTTCCCGGTCACTCAATCATCTTCTGTTGTCTCTATCGTCCTCCTCCTAGTCGTAAAAACAACCTAACTTCTTCTCTGTTTCACGATGAGTTCCGAACATTACTTGATTACAACAACCTTCGTTCTGGCAAACTTATCATCCTCGGAGACTTTAATTTTCATTTCGACAACCAAACTTCCACTGATGTCAAACGCCTATGTCTGTCTCTGTCCAATCATTCTCTCTCTCAGCTCGTTACAGAACCAACACACAGATCTGGCCATACGTTGGATTGGCTCATCACACGTGACTCTGATGCCATGATTGCGTCAGTGACTGTAACTGACGAACTCTCTTCCGACCATTCTACTGTCATATTCTTGCTTAATATTTCAAAACCTACCAGAACCAAAAAAATCCGTTACTCGTCGCAACCTGAAATCCATCAACATTAACACTTTTTCTTCTCAAGCTGCTGAACGCCTTTCCAAAATTTCTTCCCGCCCGATGTCTCTACACATTACAACACTGTCCTCTCTCTGCTACTGGATGAACATGCACCCCCCACTACTCGCATGCTCCCTGATAGACTTTCCGCCCCATGGTACACACAAGACATTCGACTTGCAAAACGCAAACGTCGCCAATTGGAACGGCGATGGCGATCAACAAAACTGAAAGTCCACAATCAAATCTTCCGAAAACAAATAAAGTCAAACATATGATCTCATCAGCGAAGACAAACTTCTTTTCTTCCCAAGTTCTCGATGCCACATCCACCAAATCTCTTTACTCTATCATGTCAAATCTTCTTGGTACTGCAAAAGACTCCTCTTCCTTCTGCCTACACTTTATCTGAACTCCCCAGTGTCTTCTCCTCTTTCTTTTTCGACAAAGTCCGAATTATTTGTACCATCTTAGACCAAATGCCTTTCCAACCTGCTCATCCTGATCCTCAATTCAACGGCACTCCTCTCCATTCCTTTAATCCATTAACTGAAACAGAAGTCCATGAAATCCTGAAAGAAATGACAATAAAATCCTGTGAGCTCGATCCCATACCAGCCTCTGTCTTTTCCCAGTGTGCCTCACAGCTTCTCCCCACAATCACCAATATTGTCAACTCATCCCTTCTCACTGGAACGTTTCCGTCCACTTTCAAAACTGCAATCGTCCGGCCACTTCTGACGAAATCCAACCTTGACGCAAACATTTTGAAAAACTATCGACCAGTTTCTAATTTCCCTTCTCACTCTTCTCGATTTGTCAGCCGCCTTTGACACGATAGACCATTCGATCCTTCTTTCCCGTCTTCATTTTACATTTGGTATCAATGGCACTGTTCTAAACTGGTTCAAATTTTATCTCACTGATCGATTCCAGTCTGTCATTGTTGACAAGTTCCAGTCAGAACCCGTTAAAATTGAACATGGAGTCCCACAGGGATCTGTTTCAGGCCCACTGCTCTTCACACCGTACACTGCTCCTCTCGCTGAAATTATCAACCGCCATAAATGTCAGTCATCATTCTTATGCTGATGACACTCAACTCCAGAAGACTGACATCCCCGAAAAACTGTCTCGCTCTTGCAAGAAACATCCAACTGCTTCCTGGACATTCAAAATTGGATGACTCTAAATAAGTTACAATTGAACGCGGACAAAACTGAAGCAATGATCATAGGAACTAAACAAACAAACAAAAGCTTCCATCACAACTGACACAATCAAACTTGGCAGTACATCCATCCCTCTTTCCAGTTCAGTCAGGAACCTCGGCGTTGTCCTTGACAACACACTGTCCATGCAAAAATTTATCAGTCAGACATGTCAAACCTACTACTGTCAATTGCGGAGCATCAGTTCCATCCGGAAATATGTCCATTGACACAACATCTAGACTTGTCGTTTCTCTCATTCTCTCTCACCTTGACTACTGTAACTTTCTATTGTCTGGTTTGCCTGCTTCATCCATTCAGTCCCTTCAGCGCATACAAAACTCTGCTGCCCAACTCGTCCTCAGAAAGAAAAGATCTGAGCACATCACTCCTCTTTTGCAACATCTCCACTGGCTCCCTGTCTCACACAGAATAAAGTACAAGATCAGCACTCTGTGCTAGAAATGTATTCACAAATCAGCCCCTTCCTATCTCTGTGGCTGCCTTCACCTCTACACTCCATCTCGCTCACTACGATCAGCTTCGGATCCACTCTGTTTACGCATACCCAGATTCAAGCTTTCGACTGTTGGCCGCCGTTCTTTCTCTGTCTCTGGACCTTGCAACTGGAATGAACTTCCTCTTTCGCTTCGTCAAGTCTCCACACTCAGCTCTTTCAAGTTTGGCCTTAAAACCCACCTCTTCCCCAAATAGCCTCCCTTCCCTGCCTCTTCCTTGTCTTCAGTTTCTCCAGTTTTAGAGTTATGTATGCGTGTGAATGACAGGTGAGAAAGCGCTCTGATTTGTCTCTGCACAAGATTCAGCGCTATCTAAATACATTTATTATTATTATTATCATCCATTACGCTGTGTTCTTTGCCTATATTTTTTTCGTGCATTTTTGTGTGATTTTGAAGTATTTTATAAGATAAAAAATCACCTGTTTTGCGGTTGTTGTTGTTTTTTTCTTGTTTTTTTTTCTTTTTTGCATAATTGGAACAATTCTGCCCCCAGTTTGGAGTCTTTCTTTCTTTCTTTCTTGAATGCACAGACAATAAACAGAAAATTTCTGTCAACCACGTGTTTGCTATGCTGCCTCCGGGACTCTCTCTCTCTCTCTCTCTCTCTCTAGGTTTCGGTACCGATCAGATTTATCCCCTCAGCAGATACTATGCCCAATGTCTAAGCTTGGAATAGAAGATGAAAATCATGTTTTGTTTGTCTGTTCAGCTTATGTAGCTTTACGCAACGAGTTCTTTCCGGCTGAGTCCGAGACTCATAATTTGCCTGCACTGATGGGAGCTGATGACGACGAGACTGTGTCAAAGCTTTCTCGCTTTCTGTATGGAGTTTTTAGAGTGCGCTCAGAGCGTATACGCTGAAGTCGGCTTCCAATTTGCATCGCAGCATTCCTTTTTGATACTCGTGTTGTTAGTGTGAATAATTATCCTCTACTTCGCTCCATGACAATGTCTGTCTACTTTTTGTTGTTGTTGTTGTTGTTGCTGTTGTTGTTGTTTTTGTTTGTTTGTTTTTGTTTGTTTTGTTTTTTTGTTGTTGTTGTCTTTTTAACGCTGAATGACATATATCCCAACTCCCCATTGAAATGAACCTTATGTGTTTTTTCAATAAAACATCATCGTCGTCATCATCATCATCATCTCTCTCTCTCTCTCTCTCTCTGGGGGCTCACGTGACGTGACGCGAAGGGACAGTGCGACATTTGAGAGAGCTGTGTAAAAATCGCCAGTTTTGCCTCAAAATTCCAGTTACTGGGCTTCCAGCGACTGTGGAGAAAACCCTGTCTGCCCTGTAAACCGACAATACCTTAACGAGTTGGAAAGTGGTGGGTGAGGGCGACAGCACAGTGGTCGTTTTGCGACTGAAGCCAGCTGACACTGAAATGTCAACAACAATGGCGGACCCTGTCTTGAACCGCAGCACGCAGGTACAATATTTTAGGAGGAAACCACCTAGTCAGATCAGACGAGATCAGGAAAGAACCAGGCAGCTGAAAGAAAGACAGGCAAGTCTCGCAGCTGGTGCTGATTGTGCTTTTAAGGGCCAGTCTTTTTTTCTGACAGTCGACCCAAACAAACTGATAAAGCGGACAGAGACACACAACACATTCCGACGGAGTGCACGGACCAGAACGAAGAGCCAATAACAGATGTGTCACATGTGCCAGACAACTTGGATCTTCCTTCATCATCGGACTGCGACATCTCTCAGTTCCTTCGACAACCTGACAATGACAGTGAGTCGGCAATAGAAAGTACAGTGGCCGGGTTCGATGCTGGCGTCGTGAAAAATTACGTTGCCACTTTAACTGACAGATCAATGCAAAGACGTTTGAGGGACAGACACAGAAATATAGCGTTTCGAAAGATCGTTTTACATAAGACTAATAGTGCAGATGTTTTGTTGTGTGAGTCGGATGATATTGTTCTAGAATACTCTTTTTGTAGATTGTGCATATTGTTTTGTAAAACGGATGAAAAGAACATGTTAGAGGAAGAACGTGTTAAGCTGTCCAAACTGAGGAAAGGAAAACGCATCCACAACACACTGACACCCAAGCACGTGCAGAACGAGACCTGCAAACTCTTCGTGACCTGATCAAGTTTTACCTGGGTTGATGTGTTCGCTGCTGTGCCTCGCCTTGCCAACTGGACCACTTGCCAGTGGCAATTTCGATATTGACAATAATGATTGTGTCATATGATTGTACATTCAAAACAAAACAAAACATTGCCATGGTCTCCATGTCTGTGACATCGCGTCGCGCTTACTGATGTTTGTTGTGCCGCATTGCTGAATGGGCTGAACAGTGTGTGCTTATACAAGTAAGCGTTCATCTGTGTGTGTGTGTGTGTGTGTGTGTGTGTGTGCCGTGGAAGCTGCGATACATAGACAAGAAATGAGTGTGTGGGGGAGGGGGGTAGAGGAGGTGCAGGGTAATGTGTGGTGTGTGTGTGTGTGTTGGAGCTCATGTACGTTTATATGCATTTGACTGTGCTTTCATATCTGTGAAACTGCGTGTTTGGTGCATATCTGTTATGCATGTGTGGGTGTATGTGTGAATGTGTGTCTTCATGTCTTACATTTATTTGCTTATTTATCATCATTGTTGTCTTATTTATTTAATTATTTATTCATTATTATTATTATTGTTATTATTATTATTATTGTTATTATTAATTTATTATTATTTTCATCACTACTACCTTTTTATATCATAATTATTATTTATTTATTTATGTAAGCTTATATATATATTTTTTTGTTTCTCAAGGCCTGACTAAGCACGTTGGCTTATGCTGCTGGTCAGGCATCTGCTTGGCAGATGTGGTGTAGCGTATATGGATTTGTCTGAACGCAGTGACGCCTCCTTGAGCTACTGAAACTGAAACTGAAACTGAAACTGAACAGCGTAATAGCAATAAAATTCGTTCGTTCTCTCTCTCTCTCTCTCTCTCTCTCTCTCTCTCCTTCCACCTTATGTCTCTCCCCCGCTCTCTCAGTCTTTCCCATCCTCTCTATCTCTCTCAACCTATGGTATTGTTCGCCTACTTTTCAGCTGAGTCTCTGTCTCTTTGTCTGTCTGTCTCTCTCTCCCTGTCTCAATTTCTTTCTGTCTGTATGCATCTTTCACTCTCTCTCTCTCTCTCCTTCCACCCCTGTCTCTCTGTCTACACCCCCCCCTCTCTCTCTCTCACTCATCCACATTGTTCACCCTCTGTTCAACGGCGACTTGTGAGACGTGCCTAAATCCCATTCAAGCTCAAGCCAGTCTCTATTTTAGTATTTAACACTCGGGATTTTGACATGAAAGCCGACGCGAACAGCTTGTGTCCGTCTACCCCCTCGAACATTGCTACTTTCACAGAAACAAAAGCTACGCCGTGAGCAGTTCGACCTTGGCGTTTTTTGTTTTTTTTTTTAATTAATTTGTTTTGTTTGTTTGTTTGGTTGTTGTTGTTTGTTGTTTTGTTGTTGTGTTTTTTTCTTTAATAAGATAAGAATGTTAAACTCAACTCCGTTTACTGGCTTCTCCTCGCAGACTGTGTGACAGAGAGCGCTGTTTGGCCGAAACAACAACAACAACAACAAAACCGACAATAAGAGTCATGGCAGCAGAATACTAACTACCATTGAAACGCTATTCTTCATTAGTTTTATGGGATGAATCATTTGATTTCTATGCTCGTCGATAGTATGTGTGTGTGTATGTGTTATATGAGTTTTCTACCGATTCACATAATCGTCTACGTTCACACAAATTCCCCAAACGTTTCCACCCATACACCCTTACTTCAAGTAGAAGGCACACTGATCTCTCTCTCTCTCTCTCTCTCTCTCTCTCTCTCTCTATATATATATATATATATATATATATAATATCCTTATATCTATCGTTATATACATACTTTTATATATATATATATATATATATATATATATATATATATATATATGTGTGTGTGTGTGTGTGTGTGTGTGTGTGTGTGTGTGATCCTGGTTCTTGACTCAAGAACAAACAGCACAAAATATTTAACAGCATCCGCTGTATTGTGAACGTCAGCTGATAAAGGCAATAACCCCCCCCCCCCGCCCCCCCCCCCCCCCCCCCGCCCCCAACCTACCATCACCACCCACACACCCACACAGAACCACCCCATCCACTATTCTCCCCACCACGGCGAACTTTTCATCGCTATTTGTTGAGATTAACAACAGCAGCAGCAACAACAACAACAACAACGAAAACCCTCTTAACTCACTCAGTACGGCCAGTCCTCTCTTCTTCTCTACACAGATCCCTCGGATGTCCAGTGGGTGTCTCAATGACCCAACCTTTAGCTTCCGTTGTCAGAATTGTGGTATTCTTTGTCAACATTCACCTCTTCAGTATGTGAGCCTTCCACTTGCAATACTTTGATGGTGGTAATTGGGGTGAAACGCTGTTAACGTCTTCTCTTTCGCCGTTCGTATGGAGAGAGTTAAACCCTGTCTATACGTTGCTTGACAGGTCTATGAAAGGCGTTCACAATTTCTGGAGAACTGAGTAAAAAGTCCCGTTGATCTGTTGGATGTAAGAGCTGGCTTTGTGACAGGAAGAAAAGCTTAGCGTTCTGCGTACAATATGAAGTCTGTGGACTGTTGAGAGTGAGAGCAGAACGCTGCTGAACGCCAGCACAGCATGCGGCAAAGTATTCAGCTTGCATGCAGTGATTACCCTCGAGGTTTGATTCACCGGTGACGGCATGGTGATTTTGTCCTTTTGTTTTTGTCGGCGTCATTAATAATAATAATAATGGATACTTATATATAGAGCACACTATCCAGAAATCTGCTCTAGGTGCTTTACAAAAACGCTTTTGTTAACATGAAACATTATATCTATGTTAGAATCACACACCAAAATGTGACCACACACACACACACACACACACGCACGCGCGCACACACACACACACACACACTGTATACATACATTTTAACATATATGTGTATCTAACAGCTACCCTAACACATACGCACACATAGGCAGGCACAAACTTACATAAACACACGCACACACAATACACATTCATATACATGCATGTAGTTATGTACACATACATATGTATACACACATATCAAGCACACCTAACGAAAAGGAAGTGGACCTGCCACAATTGAACTTATTGCTGAGGGAAAAGGTGAGTTTGTGGTTGTGGTTGTCAGTAGAAAGTGCTGCCGCAGTTATATTTTATATAAAAAATAAATAAAATAAAAAAAGATTTAGAGCTCAACAGAATATCATGACTTTTTGTTTCTCTCTCTTTAAAACAAAAGAAATTAACTCAGTTGCTTTTAAGTAAAACTTTGTTGTAGGTGGGTGCGTGTGTGGTGGTGTGGATGAGAAGATGTATTTGCATTTGTATTTCTTTTTATCACAACAGATTTCTCTGTGTGAAATTCAGTCTGCTCTCCCCAGGGAGAGCGCGTCGCTATACTACAGCGCCACCCATTTTTTTGTATTTTTTCCTGCATGCAGTTTTATTTGTTTTTCCTATCGAAGTGGATTTTCTACAGAATTTTGCCAGGAACAACCTTTTTGTTGCCGTGTGTTCTTTTACGTGCGCTAAGTGCATGCTGCACACGGGACCTCGGTTTATCGTCTCATCCGAATGAATAGCGTCCAGACCACCACTCAAGGTCTAGTGGAGGGGAAGAAAATATCGGCGGCTGAGCCGTGATTCGAACCAGCGCGCTCAGATTCTCTCGCTTCATAGGCGGACGCGTTACCTCTAGGCCATCACTCCACATAGTAGGAGTGTTAAATCAGTCCAACTTTTATATGCTTTTATTTTCTATACCAAAGTGGTGCCCGTAGCGCATCCATGTGTGTGTGTGTGTGTGTGTTCTTTTCTTATCTGTCCAGACTTCGTTTCATTTTTTTTTTCAATTATCATTATCAAATAAATGGGTCATTTATTTTCCGGTGACCAGAGTCCATAAATGTATCATCAATTCACCAGTAATCAGAGTCAGCTGTTACTGTGTTTTATGTGCTTTAATTCGTTCCAGTTCGTTCTTAAAGGTTCAGGATGATCGTAATTGTACAGGCCGAATAATTTGGTCCCAAAACAGGCGCTGGGATCCTATAACATTCACAGAACCCAACATTAGTTAAAACTAGCAAAGGTGGGAATAAATAGAAGTACGTGCACTGTCGATTTTTTTTTTTTTTTTTTTTATCTTAATCAACCAGTGTGTTCAAATTAAATCATGAATAAAACCCGAAATTTGGAAAACTCAGAAGGAATAATTGCAACAACTCGACAAGAACACTGAACTTAACACAACTTCAGGGACAGCCATGAAGTGAAGTACCTCAGCATAGAATATCATATGGCTAGTGACTGTTTGTGAGGTACTTGTGCGTTCGTGGGCTGCAACACTTGGAATGAACTTCCTCTTTCTCTTCGTCAGGTCTCCGCACTCAGCTCTTTCAAGTCTGGTCTTAAAAACCCACCTCTTCCCAGAACAGAATAGCCTCCCTTCCCTGCCTCTTCCTTGTCTTCAGTTTTTTCCAGTTTTAGAGTTATACATGTGTGTGAATGACTGGTGCGAAAGAGCTTTGATTTGTCTCTGCACAAGATTCAGCGCTATATAAATATAATGATAATAATAATAACTCCCACGTTCACTCGTATGAACAAGTGGAATTTTACGTGTCAAAACGTTTTTATCCCCCTGTGTTGGCAACCATATTCTTTTTTTCGAGGATGTGCGTACTGGGTAGGTTCCTATTTCCACAACTCACAGAACGTTGACATTAGTTGCAGGAACTTTAACGTGCTTATTTGATCTTCTGTGTGCTTGCACACACGAAGATCAGGCACTAGCAGGCCTGTATATCTGCTGACCTGGGAGATCGAAAAAAAAATCGCCACCCTTTAACGGTACCCCCCTTTAACCACTAGGCGCCACGACCCGAACTCGAACACAAAATCCTCAGATTGAAAACTTAACCACTCGAGCGGCTGTTGCACCTGTGACCGTTCCCAAGCCCGGCCAGAAACCGAAACATCGATTATTGTGGCTATTGGCACATGACGTGTCGTTCCGGAGGAAAAACTAATGGGAACTGGTTTCCTTCTCTCGCATTCACCCGTGAAATGGTTTCCCTCGGTGACTGCCGTAGCTATTTATCACTCCCGTCCGTCTCGAGGTAATGATGGTCGATCGACTGTGGAGGAAATACATGTTTCGCTTTGACTTGTTTCGCTGTGTAGTGAATTCTGAAATGTTTCTGCTCAACCGTGAGTTGGGAGGAATGTTCCTGACATGATATTTTGGAAACGCTGCGTGAGTGGACTATCTATTAAGATTTTGTTATTTATTTATTTATTTATTCCAGTTGGTTTTGGTGGGGAAGAGATAGACTACCATCCATCGCCTGCAGGACTCTTCAATAATATATATATATATATATATCTGTTCATGTGCACATATATGTATCTCCGTTGAAACACACACACACACACTCTCTCTCTCTCTCTCTTTCTCTAATTGTACTACATACAGCCTGCCTTGTAAGCGCCCAATCAGAATTCTGCACATATTCCACCCTCTAAAGTTAGGATGGGCGTTTACCGGGTACATTACCCTTTTGTGGAAGCCCTTTCCGATTCTTAGTTTCACCATGCACTATATAGCCTGCTTGTTGAGTGTTTGTTTTATTACATGAGAAGACTCTCGTGAAACTGTATCGACAAGAAATATTGTTCAGAAGTATAATGGATGCTTTTTGTGTATGAAAGTCTCTGCCCCATGTCTCCTACATCCATTGAAAATCCAGTGATAAACACCTACACCAGTCACCGACGGAAACCATTTCACGGGTGAATGCTAGAGAAGGAAAACATTCTTTCTTCCACGTAGATAGACAGAGACTCGGACAGACAGAGAGTGGGGGGCAAACAAACAGATAGACATACATACAGACATGGAGAGCAAGCTACAAGCTACTGAAAAGACACTATGTCGTGGAGAAACGTCAGTCCTTCTCTCACTTGGTTTTCAATGATGCATTGATGTCTCGAGCAAACTTTAATTCTTGACCTCTGGGTCTAACATCTGCAACGCTTTGTAAATCAGTACGAATAGCAAATTGAATTATCTTTAGTCCATGATAATTCTTCTTCTTCTTCTTCTTCTGTTTTCAAAGTTGGCGTTTACAAGGTTTTTTGCCATATGCACTTTTTAACCCAAATTGGGGACTGGGTGTTTACTAGACACTTTACGAAATATAATTTTTGTTGTTGTTGTATCAGTTAATTGATGTAATTGATGATAACAGAAAAGGTCAACGCCAGAGGTATTAGCAAGGTTTATGGTCTATGTAGTGGAATATAACTCTCCTGTTCCTGATTTTGATTTCCGTTTCCAGTTGTGTGTGTGATTGCGCGCGCGCGCGCGCGTGTGTGTGTGTCTGTGGCTGTGTGTGTGTGTGTGTCTGTGTGTGTATCTGTGTTTGTGTGTCTGTGTCTGTCTGTCTGTGTCTATCTGTCTGTCTGTGTCTCTGTCTGTGACTGTCTGTCTCTGTCTGTTCGACTTGGCTAATCAACAACAATGATAATGTTGATGAACTTCCTGCATGTGCGTTGCATGTGTGTGTGGCTGTGTGTGTCTCTGTGTGTATCTGTGTGTGTATCTGTGTCTGTGTTTGTGTGTGTGTGTGTGTGTGTGTGTGTGTCTGTCTGTCTCTGTCTCTCTGTCTGTCTGTGTCTCTGTCTGTGACTGTCTGTCTCTGCATGTTCGACTGGGCTAATCAACAACAATGATAATGTTGATGAACTTCCTGCATGTGCGTTGCATGTGTGTGTGTGTGTGTGTGTGTGTGTGTGTGTGTGTGTCTGTCTGTCTGTCTTTCTATCTGCAGCTGGGTGTGTCTCTGTCTGTGTATGTGTATGTTCGACTTGGCTAATCAACAACAATGATGATGTTGATATACTTCCTGCCTGTGCGTTGCATGTGTGTGTGTGTGTGTGTGTGTGTGTGTGTGCGTGTGTGTGTGTGTGTGTGTGTGTGTATGTGTGTGTGTGTGTGTGTGTGTCTGCATGCATGCGTGTGCGACTCACTATGAGCCACCACTTTCTCAGATCCTCGTGTGTGTGTGTGTGTGTGTGTGTGTGTGTGTGTGTGTGTGTGTGTGTCTGTGTGTGTGTGTGTGTGTGTGTGTGTGTGCTCGTGTGTGTGTGTGTGTGTGTGTGTGTGTGTGTGTGTGTGTGTGTGTGTGTGTGTGTGTGTGTGTGTGTGTGTGTGTGTGTGTGTGTGTGTGCTCGTGTGTGTCTGTGTCTGTATGTGTGTGTGTGTGTGTGTGTGTATCTGTGTGTGTGTTGCAGTTCAATTACCGCTCAGTGGAGAAGGGGAAGATCGTGCTGTACACGACGTCCATGACCGTGGTGCGCGAGACCCACGAGCGCTGCAAGAGCGCGCGCAACATCCTGCACACGCACATGGTGCACTTCGAGCAGCGGGACGTGTACCTCAGCCACGAGCACCAGAGACAGCTCCAGGAGCGCCTCGACTCGGCGGACGACGTGCCGCTGCCTCAGATCTTCATTGACGGCGTGCATTTAGGGGTGAGGACCTGAACCTGGGGGGTAGGAGTGGAAAAAGGGGTTGGGTGAGGTGTAAGGTGAGTGGGCGGGGGGTGGGAATTAAAGAGGTTGGTGAGGTTGCAAGGTGCATGGGAGTTAAGGGGAGTTGGGGGATGGAAGGAGATGGACAGGGGTTGGTGAGGTGTAAGGTGGGGGTTAGGGGGTTGGGGAACGGACGGGGTGGTGGACAGGGGTTGATGAGGTGTAAGGTGGGGGTTAGGGGGTTGGGGAATGGACGGGGGGGTGGACAGGGGTTGGTGAGGTGTAAGGTGGGGGTTAGGGGGTTGGGGAACGGACGGGGGGGTGGACAGGGGTTGATGAGGTGTAAGGTGGGGGTTAGGGGGTTGATGAACGGAAGGGGGTGGACAGGGGTTGATGAGGTGTAAGGTGGGGGTTAGGGGGTTGGGGAACGGACGGGGGGGTGGACAGGGGTTGATGAGGTGTAAGGTGGGGGTTAGGGGGTTGGTGGACGGAAGGGGGTGGAAATTAAAGGGGTTGATGAAGTGTAAGGTGTGTGTGTGGGAGGGGGGGGAGTTAGGGGGTGGTGGTGGCGGTGGTTGGAGAGGATGGTGCGCAGGTTTGGAGGGTGGGTGTAGTATGATGTGGAAAGGTGTATGGTTATCTCTGTGTGTGTGTGTGTGTGTGTGTGTGTGTGTGGTCAAAGTAAAAATGTTTTTAAGATGGTTAATTGTGTGCGTGTGTGCGTGGTGTGTTTCTGCACGCATGCGTGCACGCACACTATAAGCCACTTTCTCAGATCCATATTGATACGCTGCATGAGTAGAAAGAGAGAGAGAGAGAGAGAGAGAGAGAGAGAGAGAGAGAGGGGGGTGGCTAGAGAGAGAGAGAAAGAGAGAGAGAAAGAGAGAGAGAGAGAGCACAGCCCCTTTGAAGGGGCATATACAGTAAAATGCTGGAGTCATACATTCAAAAGTCTTCACGATGTAACATATACTCTTCTCCTTTGAGAGACAGACAGACAGACAGACAGAAGCACAGAGAGAGAGGGAAAGAGAGAGACAGAGAGACAGAGGCACAGAGAAAAAGAGAGAGGGAAGAGTGAGAGAGACGAAACAATACGAAACGAAACGAATTTTTATTTCACGAGGGTAGTGGAGTAAGCACAGCTGCTTTTTTTTTTTTTTTTTTTTTTCTTTTACATCCAGCCCTCAAGGGCAAAGAAGAAAGAAAAGCGAAAAAAAAAAGAAAAAAAGCAATGGCAAAACACTCAGACAGACACACACACAGACACACACAGACACACACAGACACACACACACACACACACACACAGGGTTGGGCGTCGCGGGGGGTCGGGGTGGGGGCGGGAGAGAGAGACTGTCATTGACACTGTTGAGATTAAACGCACCTTGCTCGGGGGTTCAAAACGAAACGAAACGGATTTTTGTTTAACGAGGGTAGTGGAGTAAGATCTGTCGAGGATGATGAATATTAAATTTCTTGCCTCTCTTTCTGACCCAGGGAGCGGAGACATTAGGGAAGCTGAACGAAAGTGGGGAGCTGAGGAAACTTCTCCACAGGTTTCCTGTAAGTCCGTGTTGTGTGAGTGTGTCGTCATCGGCACTGGTCCTATACCACCAGTGTGTGTACGTTTCACCTTAAGTCTGTCTCTGTCTGTCTGTCTGTCTCTGTCTGTCTGTCTGTCTTTCTGTCTGTCTGTCTGTCTGTCTCTGTCTCTCTCTTTCTGTCTCTGTCTGTCTGTCTGTCTCTCTTGCCCCCCCCCTCCTCTCTCTCTCTCTCTCTCTCTCTTGTCCACCCTCTCTGTCTGTCTGTCTCTTGCCCCCTCTCCCTTTCTCTCGCTCTCTCTCTCTCTTGTAGAAAACCCAGGTGACCCACGTGTGTCTCGTGACGATGTGTTGTCACAGAAAACCCAGGTGATGACGTGTGTCTCTGACGATATGTTATGCAGAAAACCCAGACGATGACGTGTGTCTCTGACAATATGTTATACAGAAAACCCAGGTGATGACGCGTGTCTCGTGACAATGTGTTGTCACAGAAAACCCAGGTGATGACGTGTGTCTCGTGACGATGTGTTGTACACAGAAAACCCAGGTGATGACGCGTGTCTCGTGACAATGCGTTGTCACAAAAAACCCAGGTGATGACGTGTGTCTCGTGACGATGTGTTGTACACAGAAAACCCAGGTGATGACGCGTGTCTCATGATAATGTGTTGTCACAGAAAACCCAGGTGATGACGCTTGTCTCGTGACGATGTGTTGTCACAGAAAACCCAGGTGATGAAGTGTGTCTCTGACGATATGTTATGCAGAAAACCCAGACGATGACGTGTGTCTCTGACGATATGTTATGCAGAAAACCCAGACGATGACGTGTGTCTCTGACGACATATTATGCAGAAAACCCAGGTGATGACGTAGGTGGTGTCTCGTGACGATTGTGTTGTTGCAAAGTGTGCCTCGTGACGATCGTGTTGTGCACAGAAAACCCAGGTGATGACGTAGGTGTGTCTCGTGACGATTGTGTTGCACAGTGTGCTTCGTGACGATCGTGTTGTGCACAGAAAACCCAGGTGATGATGACGCACGTGTACATGTCTCGTGACGATTGTGTTGTACACAGAAAACCCAGGTGATGACGTAGGTGGTGTCTCGTGACGATTGTGTTGTTGCACGGTGTGCCTCGTGACGATCGTGTTGTGCACAGAAAACCCAGGTGATGACGTAGGTGGTGTCTCGTGACGATTGTGTTGTTGCACGGTGTGCCTCGTGACGATCGTGTTGTGCACAGAAAACCCAGGTGATGACGTAGGTGGTGTCTCGTGACGATTGTGTTGTTGCACAGTGTGCCTCGTGACGATCGTAGTGTTGTGCACAGAAAACCCAGGTGATGACGTAGGTGGTGTCTCGTGACGATTGTGTTGTTGCACGGTGTGCCTCGTGACGATCGTGTTGTGCACAGAAAACCCAGGTGATGACGTAGGTGTGTCTCGTGACGATTGCGTTGTACAGTGTGCCTCGTGACGATCGTGTTCTGCCCAGAAAACCCAGGTGATGATGTACATGTGTCTGGCGACGATTGTGTTGCACAGTGTGCATCCCGACGATCGTGTTGTGCCCAGAAAACCCAGGTGATGACGTAAGTGTGTCTCGTGACGATTGCGTTGTTTCAGAGTGTGCCTCGTGACGATCGTAGTGTTGTGCACAGAAAACCCAGGCGATGACGTAGGTGTGTCTCGCGACGATTATGTTGTGCACAGAAAACCCAGGTGATGACGTAGGTGGTGTCTCGTGACGATTGTGTTGTTGCAGAGTGTGCCTCGTGACGATGGTAGTGTTGTGCACAGAAAACCCAGGTGATGACGTAGGTGTGTCTCGTGACGATTGTGTTGTTGCACGGTGTGCCTCGTGACGATCGTAGTGTTGTGCACAGAAAATCCAGGTGATGACGTAGGTGTGTCTCGTGACGATTGTGTTGTTGCACGGTGTGGCTCGTGACGATCGTGTTGTGCACAGAAAATCCAGGTGATGACGTAGGTGGTGTCTCGTGACGATTGTGTTGTTGCACAGTGTGCCTCGTGACGATCGTAGTGTTGTGCCCAGAAAACCCAGGTGATGACGTAAGTGTGTCTCGTGACGATTGTGTTGTTGCACGGTGTGCCTCGTGACGATGGTAGTGTTGTGCACAGAAAACCCAGGTCCGCGAGCTGTGCGAGGCGTGCGGCGGGTTCCGCTACGTGCCGTGCGCGGTATGCCACGGCAGCAAGAAGTCCCTGCACCGGAACCACTTCACCCAGGAGTTCTCCGCCCTGCGCTGCATGCACTGCAACGAGAGCGGCCTGCAGAGGTGTCCCCACTGCCTCCACCAACACCAACACCAACACCAGCCCCAGCACCACCAGTCCCAACACCGCCACCACCACCACCACCACCACCACCACCACTCTGCCCACTGACACCGTCACCAGCCACCACCACCACCACCACCACCACCAGCCCCAGCACCACCAGCCCCAACACCGTCACCAGCCACCACCACCACCACCACCACCACCACCACCACTCTGCCCACTGACACCGTCACCAGCCACCACCACCACCACCACCACCACCAGCCCCAGCACCACCAGCCCCAACACCGTCACCAGCCACCACCACCACCACCACCACCACCACTCTGCCCACTGACACCGTCACCAGCCACCACCACCACCACCACCTCTACTTGTTTCCACGATCGTCCGGTTTTGTTGTTGTTGTTGTTGTTGTTGGATCAGTTGATCGAGATGGACCACAAGGTTGATGCCACATGCAACATATTATGGGCTGAGACAAAGCCCCTTCTGCGTTAGGGAGCTATAGCAAGGACCCTAAGCGCACGCAGGCGCGCGCGCGCGCATACACACACACACACACACAAACACACACACACACGCACACATGTGTGTGTGTGTGTGGGTGGGTGGGTGTAAAGGGGTCCGGGGTGGAGTGGGGGAGCTGGGGGGGGGTCTGTGGCTGTAAATATATCTTGAACACTTCACCAGAAAAAAAAAAAAAACCAAGAAAAAAGGCGAGTGAGTCAATGGCTACAGATTCTCTCGATCTGAGAAAATGGACCAAATGATTTTGAAAATATCGGATCGAATGACCGGATTATGTTAAAAAAAAAAAAAAAATGATAAGAGAATATATGAAAAAAAGAAAAAGAAAAACCAAACAAATCCCAAAACAAACAATAATGATAATAAAAAGGACTATGCAAATAACTGCACACTACCCGAGTCCGTTAGACACGGTCAAAAGGCCCACGATTAATAAATAATTTATTGTACAATGGACTGCACCGGACTGAGCAAGATCATCATGCAGTCCGGGGAGGCCAGGAGAAAGTCTGTTTTGACCAGAGATACAGTTTCAGTTTCAGTTTCAGTAGCTCAAGGAGGCGTCACTGCGTTCGGACAAATCCATATACGCTACACCACATCTGCCAAGCAGATGCCTAGCGCGCCTGACCAGCAGCATAACCCAACGCGCTTAGTCAGGCCTTGAGAGGATAAAAAAAAGTGAATAAATAATAGATAAATACATTAAAAAAACCCAAAAAACTACTACTAATAATAATAAAATTATGTATAAGGCGCAAAAACTTGATGAAGTCAACTGTAAGCGTACATGAATAAATAAATAAATAATTTTTAAAAAGATATAAAGAGATACAACAATGAAGAACCAGTGCGACAAGTATTACATCTTTATTAGTAGTAGTATCGTTGTGGGTTTTTTTTTATTTTATTTTTTTTATCATTAACCCTTTCACTGCCAAACTCGCATTTATGCAACAGCTTGGTAGAGGACCCATGTCAATGGAGGGTGACCAGATCATGGGTCTGTTATCGATGAACCAACTGCTCTTTATGTTCGGTGGTAGGACAGGTCATATTTTTTTACACATCACAAGGAGAATCCCCAGCTATTCTTAGACACCATATTTTCTGTGTTTATAGCACAAGGGAATTTTGCGCTCTAAATTGACTGGCGGTGAAAGGGTTAATTGGTAGATTGTCGTGTCCAACGAAGACGCCAACGCATTTTCTCAGTCTCGTTTGGTACAGACCCACGTATTTGGCAACGAAGTCTGAGTTCGGATCTGCATTGGTGTACATATAATTATATAGTGAGGCCACTGGCAGGGAAACCGTTTGGACTTTCAGTTTGGGTTCTGCTGCTGCTCACGGTATTAATTCAACGAACAGAATGGACAGAACGCATCCCCGTTCATTCGAGGCCAAGCGAAGCGGCCATGTTAGTCGTCCCTTGCCACTTTCGCTGCTGACAGTGCGTGCAGTAAACGTGTGTGTGTGTGTGTGTGTGTGTGTGTGTGTGTGTGTGTGACTGTGTGTGTGTGTGTGTGTGTGTGTGTGTGTCACTGTGTGTGTGAGTCACTGTGTGTGTGTGTGTGTGTGTGTGTGACTCTGTGTGTGTGTGTGTGTGTGTGTGACTGTGTGTGTGTGTGTGTGTGTGTGCGCGCGCGTGTCACTGTGTATGTGTGTCTGTCTGTCTGTGTGTGTGTGCGCGCGCATGTCACTGTGTGTGTGTGTTTAGTTAGAAGACCATGGCTGCTGCTGCCTTTCTCTTCTCGCGGGCTTCGGCGATGCTGCTGAGGCAATTAATTCTGATCGAGGCCGTCGTGTGCATGCTTTAACGATTATTGTCACACTGATGCATGGTGGATGAATTACAGCAGACCCCCGAAAACGGAGTATGGCTGCCAATATGGCGGGGTAAAAACGTAAGAAGAAGAAGAAGAGGAAGAAATACAACAGGATCACGACCGGTGATGTGCCATCATTGTATGTTGTTTTGCTAAGTCAGTGACGTGTGTCTGGTTTAACATAACACGGCAGAGACATGGGTTTGATATGTTTGAAATAATGGATGACAAGCTTCAATTATGAGACATAGACATACGGTCTTGTTTTTGTTTTTGTTATTGTTTGTTCATCCCTCATGCTTTCACTAGAAAAAAATGTATATAGTATAACATAATGTCGAAGTATATGACTTCTGACCCAATAATACAAAACGTTTCAGGGTTGTATAACTGATTGCATACGCTGCTGAAGACAATGTTTCTGAACACGTCACGTCAGTGTACAACAGACAAAAAGGCAAATGTAGAACTGCAGTGTGTGTCTGTTTTGTTGTTGTTGTTTAATTAAACAAGCACCAGCAGTTTATGTGAGAGTATTGACTGCTGAATGCTAATTCACTTTAGCCACAAATACTGCTCACCTTTTTCTCTGTTCTTTTTTTCTCTCTGATTACTCCTCACAGTTCTTAGTTTTACCTGTCTTGGTTTTGCCCTCTCTTTTCTTCTCCATTCTCTATTTTTCTCCCCATGAAGAAGGGCCTAGGGCCCGAAACGTCGGGATACTCTCTTCATAGGACAAGTCACCACCTACAGGTTAGTCTCAACCGTTTTCTCGCCTCACTTTAGTCCGTTTTATTTCAATGTCTTTCAAAAACCCAGGGTAGGCCCTGGAGGCCTGAGCAGCACATTGGGTTTATGCGAGGGTCCGGCATCTGCTCCTTTGATGGAGTCTCCCGTCTGGACCGACGGATGAGTAGGCAGGCAGGCTTATCTGTCGGTGTGTGTCCTCATATGGGAGAAGATGCCGATTCTGGATGCGCAGCACTTCCCACAGTTGTTGCAAGGGAGAACGTCTCCAGAAGTTGAGCCCTGCTTCCTTCGCTCACACTTCTCCTTAATTGGCCAGCGTTCTCTTCTTTTTCAAACGTCATTATGCCACTAGAGCACAGCATCCTCCAGCAAGAACGGTCAAGGGCATCAGTTTCCCAGGAAGCGACGTCTATGTCACAGGCTTTGAGGTTTGTCTTCAAGGTGTTCTTGAAGCGCTTGCAGGGTCTTCCAAGTTCGCGGTGGCCTTCCTTCAGCTGGCCATACAGTAGCATCTTCGGGATCCTGCTGTCTGCCATGCGGACAACGTGCCCTGTCCATTGCAGTAGGAAGTCATTTACAGCTTAGTCTTTTGTGAAAGACTGTGAGTCTCAAACTAGGAGGCAAGATTGCACTGGCTCTTAGTGCTGCAGCCTTGGGGGCTGGTTGGCCTTTGGGAACCATCCCAACGCCGACTGTCCTTAAACCCTCATAGCCGTGAGAGTGGGGATGCAAGACACTCTCCACTATAATCAAATTCTAGCCCAGATAGTTGGGACAGCAGTTGCCTCCTCTGCTGTTCTGGTGGCCATAGTCATAGTCGGACATGACTGACTATCATACAAATAAGACTGCAAATGTGGTGCAGCGTATATGGATCAGTCTGCACACATCATTGAAACTGCTAATCTACACAATGACACAGGAAGGAAAAATACTGACATGAGATGAACCTCTATGATAGTTGTTAAACCGACTGCTGACAATCAAATTAAGAGTAAAAAAAAAAAATTAAAAAAAAAAAAATCGGTGTAAACATATGTTATGGCCACAAACTTCGCCTTTTTTGGTGGAGATGTACAGTTGTAAATATAGAGCCTGTAATGATATGAAATTGTTGATTATTGTAATAAATATAGGGCCTGTGATGATATGAAATTGTTGATTATTGTAATATGTACCGCCTCCTCAAAGGAACGTACCAACACCTCTGAAATAAATATTTGTTGACACTAGAAGGTGGGTGTGAGAATATTTTTGCATGCATGAGTCAGCATGTCTGTGGTGGTGCAGTCACGAGTGAGTGTGTGTGTGTGTGTGTGTGTGTGTGTGTGTGTGTGTGTTTGCTCGTTCTAAATATGCATGTGAGTAAATATGTGTGCACGCATGTGTGCATGTATGCGTGTGTGTGTGTGTATTCTTGCTTCAATATGTGCATGTTTGTTGTGTGTACAGTTTTAAAGAAGAAAACGACCAACTATAACTGGTCCACACCTACACAGAGTGGTGCTCTGTAGTCACTGGACAACACACTACACAACCCTGATTATCTCATACACTTGTATTCATGACATAACACATGAGGAAGTATGTGTGTTTGCGTGCGTGTATGTGAAATGTGTGTGTGTGTGTATGCATGAGTGTGAGTGATTGTGTATGTATGTGTGAAATAGAGTGAGAATGTGTGTGTGTGTGTGAGAGAGAGAGAGGGATGGAGATAAAAATAACACAGACTATCACATCATTTATAACCCTGGCACACTTGTCTCAGTTAAATAGATTATTTTTAAGTTAAAGATGCATATATTCAAATTATATCCAAAGATGTTTAAAAACATACATAACAAAAGATATCCATTTGACTAACAGTCAAATGCTCTGCAATCATGAAACTGTAAAAAATATAAAAAAAATTAACCCAAAACAATAAAACATAAAACATTAAATCAATTATCAAAAATCATAGAACACATCACAAAACATTCAGTCAAAAGCTTCTGTAATCACATCTAATCAGCAAAATGCAGACATTGACATTGTTACTTACTGAAGGCCATTATATGGACTGCCCAACTGAAAATACAATCGCCTTGAACACAAAACTCTAAAAAAAAAAATTCAAAAATGCAGGCAAAGTAACCCAATCATCCACAGTATTGTTCCCTTGCTGACAGTAACTTGGGGGAAATAGGTCACCACACTGTGAAAAAGAATAATCAAATGAACAAATGATTAAATAAATACAGTCTGTGAGCCCAAATCTCAATAAGAATAGAGCAACATGGACATAGAGTCTAAACGGACAACATGTAATTGCCAAAGATAAGTCTTCATCTCCAAGCTGGCTACTGGGACAAGAAACACTGAAACACTTCAGAAGGACCGCCTGGAAGATTCCCTATCGGTCTGCATCAGGTGAGAAACCCAGACTACTGACCGCAACGCCTGGCGACTGGCTGCATATAAGGGATGTTCTGCTGTTTGAGGAATAATGGCACCTTCACGACCTCGACCAGAATCGTCAATCCTGCACAAAGAGGGGACGGGACCAACCATCAAGCCCATAGTGCGGCTGCATTTGTGCGTCTGCCTTTGGGTTGCATTCTATCTCCGGAGTCACTGATGTCTTAATCATTCATGATGGACTTACCATGATGATGATGAAGCGTTCCTGGAAACTTAAATTTTCATGCAGATTTATGTCCAAGCAAAACTTCAATATCCATGATTCAATAATCTTTCCGTTTGCCGAAACTATGACATAGCAAGACACAGAGCATTTTCACCATCATCTTGACATTTCCCAGATAGCATTCCACACTGTGAACCCTCAGTTGTGCTGTGTTTTAACGGTGACATTCTGATTCTACAAAAAAAACACTGCCTATTTTCAGAAGAAAGACAAGGATGACATTCCATACAGACAACATAACAAGATGATCCTCCTATCCTGCCTCGAAAAGAAAAAAACAAAAAAACAAACATGCTTAGCTGGGCCCATCAATGGACACAAACTTGCACAGTTCTTTAATAACAGTAAAAAAAATGAAAAACAAACACCAATCTTTTTAAATTGTATGCATTCAAATTATGCATAAAATTCTGTGCATTTCCAAAAATTGAAAAGCCACGAAATACACTACTCTGAATTGTTTTTTCTTTTCTTTATGAAAGAAAGGTGGGGGGTTCAAAACAAAAATTAAAAATCATTCAATAAAAAACAACAGAACAACAAAAAATTTTAAAAAGCTCCATAAAATACACACACACACTTGGCACATGAGACCAACATTGTGACAGATACCTGCCTGACATTCATAAACAATGGTTTTGTTTTATCATAAACAAATAAAAGACAAACCATAAACAGCTATGTTGCATGCATGACTGCATGAAGATACTCAAAGCAAGAAAACAAAGTTAGCTGAAGGCACACAGAGGATAAGTCAATAAATCATTTTTTTCTAAAGACAGCAACCTGAATTAGCTTATTAGTTGAACTGCCACTAGCCACCATGGTGAAGTGGTTACTGTCACAGACTGATGACTGGGAGGTCATGGGTTTGATCCCATCAGGGGCGGATCTTGGCTGGCTGGCTCCTATCCAGAGCTGAGTGTGCCATGGGCTCAAATGGGAAGACTGGGACCACACAGCTGAGGACCATCCACTTCACAGGTGTGTCTTCGGGAGTGTTGCTAACATTTCCTGGCAAACACCTGCTGGATGCTGGGGTATATATATAATGAGTACAGTCTTGTCAAATAGTCCTAAACCTTGATTGATCGGCAAACAGCATCGTTATATCGTTATCACCCCCCACCCCCCATTGTCATTCACCATCATTGAAATATGGAAAACAAAATGTCCCAAATTCTGGGGCAAAAAACAACAACAAACAAACCTATTTACTGCTGTGCCAGTTTTGGGCTCAGTATTACCAGACTCCGCATTCCGCTGACAGTGGTTTGGTTGATGAAGGTGATCATGCGACGTTAGGTTTTTCTTCTAAATGTCCACTGAACTCTACCCATCTCCCTTATTGAGGAAGGCTAGTGCAGCCAACCAACAACAGTACCAAAGTACTCCATGAATCATGCAGAAAATCAGCTATGCCCATTCTTTTACTGTAAGTAGGCCTGTCATATGACCTGGTGACATAATGCCTCTGTCACCAATGGAAAGAAGACGTGGTGATTACAGTGGAGTGATGGCCTAGAGGTAACGCGTCCGCCTAGGAAGCAAGAGAATCTGAGCGCGCTGGTTCGAATCATGGCACAGCCCCCGAAATTTTCTCCCCCTCCACTGGACCTTGAGTGGTGGTCTGGACGCTAGTCATTCGGATGAGACGATAAACCGAGGTCCCGTGTGCAGCATGCACTTAGCGCACGTAAAAGAACCCAAGACAACAAAAGTGTTGTTCCTGGCAAAATTCTGTAGAAAAATCCACTTCAATATGAAAAACAAATAAAACTGCACACAGGAAAAAATACAAAAAAATGGGTGGCGCTGTAGTATGGCGAAGCGCTCTCCCTGAGAGAGCAGCCCGAATTTCACACAGAGAAATCTGTTGTGATAAAAAGAAATACAAATACAAATAAACAAATAATTCAAAACCCTGGGTGTGCCATTCCAAACCTACTAAGAAATTTGCATGGAATTCTTTCCGCTTACCAAAACCATGCATCAATGGATCAGTAGGTCTTGTAGAATGGTACATGTACACATATTAACAGTCTAGGAACACTCACTTGCTCATGCACACACATACATAATAATAATAATAATGGATACTTCTATAGCACATTATCCAGAAATCTGCTCTAGGTGCTTTACAAAAACGCTTTCGTCAACATAAAACATTATATCTATGTTACATACACACACCAAAATGTGACTACACACACACACACACACATACACACACTGCATACATACATTTTAACATACATGTGTATCTAACAGCTACCCTAACACATACACACACATAGGCAGGCACATACATACATACATACTCAGACAGACACAAAAATACACACAATTCAGTTCAGTTCAGTTACTCAAGGAGGCATCACTGAGTTCAGACAAATCCATGTACTCAGCACCACATCTGTTAAGCAGATGTCTGACCAGCAGCGTAACCCAATGCATTTACATGCACAACAATAACATAACAATCTCTCTCTCTCTCTACTTGTGTGAGGGATTGCCCTTAATACTTACTATTTGGTCTTGGAATTTCTCTGCTGAAAATTTGGTGACATTGTGTGACATAGCTGTGCTGATTCATCGACTTGTGCATCAGTTTTTTGTGTGATGACATGAACATTTTAAATTTTCATCTTTGGTGCTGTTCTTCCAAATCTAAAGGTGTGATTTGATTTTTTTTCCCCTCTCCATTCATCTCCAGTAATACAAATTTTAGTATCCACCATTAACTTTTCTAACTGACTATTAAAACAACCATGTCCAGTTCACAGTCATTGCCATGCCCTACCACGTCTTCATTCCCAGGACCTTCCGTTGACAAGACTTTTTGATGGTTTTGATGGGGGGATAGGAGAACAATGTGCTCAGCAAGCTGAACAGTGGGAAAGGAGGTAAAGAGAAAGGCAAGAAGAACTCAGTTTCAGTTTCAGTAGCTCAAGGAGGCGTCACTGCGTTCGGACAAATCCATATATGCTACACCACATCTGCCAAGCAGATGCCTGACCAGCAGCGTAACCCAACGCGCTTAGTCAGGCCTTGAGAAAAGTGGGAGGTGTTTCTCAGGATTGAGCTCCATTGGGTTAACACCTGGAAGGGTGCCGCTTGCATGACTGTGCTTAGACTATCACCCACCCAAACCCTGCTCCATCTCTGCAGTGTGTGGGTTTGTAGGGGCAGGCTGTTCAAGTCACCTTGAAGACATCTCTGCCCTGGGTCTGGAGACTTTCCCGTGGGTATTGTGAAACATAGAGTTCCTGTGTGTGACCCACAACGCAAGTATCCAAGACACACCTCTATTCAAGAAGAACTAAAAAATAATGACACAAGTGACTCTGACGAAACTGCTTCATGATTCACAGAACATTTAATTCCACTTCCATCCTCTTCCATTCAGAAGATTTTGCTGACTACCTTGAAGGACAGTTTGTCTTCTGATGTTACTCTGTAACGTCTGCAACAGCAAAATCTGTTTCTGCAACATAAACATGACCAACAAGACCAATGCAGCAGACAAGAAATTGTCAAGATCAAAGGCCTCAATGAAACATCATCCAGAAAGACTGAATAGAAAGTGATCAATGTCTTTCAAGTGACAGGGTGTGACATCACACCTGAGGACACTGAGGCTGTATACAGAGTGGGACCCAGAAACCAAAGTCAGAGAAGCAGCAACACTAGTCATCCTGTTATTGAGAAACTGAAGTCATGAAAAATGAAAGCACTCATCATGTCAAAACGAAAACAACTAAAGACAACGTCAGACTACAAGACAGAGTATGTGAACGATGACCTGACCCCTCTAAAGAGCAGAATGCTTCACATCGCAAAAGCAAAACGCAAACGTGGACAGAGTCTCTTCAACACCAGGGGAGGGGGGCAAGATCCGCTACGTGCTGAAGAACGCACCAGACCAAACATTGGAACCAAAGGTGGTTTTCCTTGATACGCCCGATGACCTGCTTCTTCTGGGGGTTGACAAGGTGGACGTCAGTGCCTGCATGATGGAGTCCTGCCCTGTTTACCTATCCCCTGCCTACTGCAGCAGACTGTGTATACAACACTGAATCTATGTTTTTATCTACAAATACACATGAACTAGAAAACAGAAGGAAACGTGAAGATTTCAATGATCATAGTTCACAGTTTGATTGTCTGTGTTTTGTTGACACTTAGACTGACACACAGGATCCCATGTTTATCTATTGAAGAAGTTTTTAATGATTTGGGATAAAGAATCACTTTATCTAGCCGTAAATATTTGTCATATCAACTGTTCAGGAGGGAATACGGTTGCTGTAAGAAACGTAGTGACCATGTGCAAGTCTTTCCTGATGATGACAGTAATCCAGCTTGGTTTTTGGTAGAGAAATGTTACAAAACACTATGAATACCTAGCAGTCGGAACAGCTGACACAGCCTCTGAAGGATCTTCTTATATCAGTGTTTATTCTACATAATGACATAGAATCTGTGTTTATCAAATCAAGTATAATGTACTGTAATGCCCTTTTAGCTGGACATTTAATGCATGCTCTAAATCATTTCACGATCTCATGTGGTGATGCCAGCCAACTTTGTGGTCTGCTGGACATCGAAAGCATGACCCTTTGTTGCTATGCACTGTAGCGTACGTAATCCTTTAGCATAATCTCAAAATATTGCTAGAAATTGTTGGTTACTACACACACAAAAAAAAGACCCATCTCTTTCAGATCACTGATTCTGAATGCACAACAAATATTTACACAATGACTCGTTTGATCTCAATGAGATAATTGGCACAATATATGATTATGACATAAAACTTGCAGAAATTTTTTTTTTATCTGATTCTGCTGAAGAAGAAATTGCATCACAACATCAAAGAAGAAAAAAAATGGTCAACTATTTTTTTTACTGTTTCTTGTTTGAAGAGGCTGGTTGTGTAATTTATTTCATGTAACCAAGAAGTAATTTTGCAAAGATGAGCAACATCGCCTGATCTATTATGAGGTGTCTAATACCAGAGATAAACTCTTATCATTTGTGCTGTGTTTTAATTTAGTTTGTGTTTTCTTACTGAGAGTTTATGATGTTTTAATTGCTGTTTATGTTAATTCTGGTAAGATACCATTGGTGATACATCATATCCTCCTTGCCCCAAAAGGGGTCAAAGGAGTAAATATTCTTGGTTTCTCTATCCATATACATATATATATATATATATATATATATATATGTGTGTGTGTGTGTGTGTGTGTGTGTGTGTGTGTGTGTGTGTGTGTGTGGTTTTGCATGGTTTTTTTTTTTACACCTCTGAGTCCATGATGCTTTTGTCCCAACCATGAAGACCACAAAGTTAGTTTCATACTTATTTCTCTTTGTTTGGAGCTACGCAAACAAGGAGATGTCTGCTTAGTGCTAACATCAAAATACAGCATAGACAATTAATTATTCTCTCATTGTGTTTACATGATCAAAAAGCATGCTGTTCCCTTAAAGATGAAACATAGGAATCAGACAATCACTGGACTTGAGAACAGCCCAATATTTTTTTGTTGCACACATCTTTTCTCTCTCTTTTATTCTTTCACTCTCTCAGTCTCTCTCTGTGTTCATCCATCCCCCCTCCTCTCAAAGCAGTCCATTCTGGATTCCCTGCATATTTACAGACAAACCCAGGCTCACATTCTGCTTTACGCCTAACACAGATGAGTCTCACTGATGTAGGATCATTGAAATCATGGCTGAGATAATCTGATAAAAAAAAAAAAACAAAAAAAAACCCAGTGACAACGATTCTTCAGCCAGGGCTAGGACTCTGCTTCATTGCTCTCTCCACCGCACTCCTTCTTCTCCCTTTCCTGAGGTGTGGCATCTTCACCGCTCTTGCCGTCATCGCAATCGGATTTCGCTTCTCCTTTCACTCTGCCTCCATCATCTTCCTTTCCTTCCTTCTCCACATCTTCCGCCTGTCCATCGTCGTCTTCTTTCTGAGCACTGCCCTGAGTGGCCGCACTGTCTGTGGTCTGAGAAGGGTCGGTGTCAGGAGTTCGGTCCCCGGACCATTCCCCCTGTTCGTTACCCACGGCGGCCACCTCCTCCGTGTCCACGTAGATGATGTCGTCGGGGTGGGGGGGCTTGGGCAGGAACTCTTCCTCCGGACACAGCCTCTGGAAGATGGTCTTGGCCTGTTGACAGTTGGACAAATGTATGACTGACAGGGGAATATGAAACTGTCTGGGTTATTTTGTTGTTCTCAATGTATTTTGTTGTTGTTGTTTTTTTCAACATTTCTTTGAATACCTGAATCACATAGGCTGCCTGGGGAATTTGGTTGGAAAACAGGCAGTGAGACAAAAAGCACCATTTCATTTCTTGACTTACTGGCCTAAAACCTGGCATGATGATATAGTAGATCGCTTGAGCTTCATTTTGTCACTTGCTGCATCAAAATCATCATCATTTGGCCTAAAATCAAAATCATTTGACTCCTTGTCACTGTTGCCGTCCATCAAAACTTCTTGAGAGACCTCATATCTTACACTTCTGGTTTTTCGATACTTTCAATGTTAAATTTTTTAAGAAAGACTGCCCAACACAAATCGAATGAAGGAAAGGGAAGCAACTCATGAAAAATGGTAGGTATGGACAGGGAATACACGGATAAGGACGAGTTTAACATTCCAAGTTTGCTGTTACAAGAATAAATGAAATTCGGAGCTGAGTGAGGCTTTGCTGTTTCGAGTTATCTTGGAATTGTTCACAATGAATAGTGTTTGAAAAAAAAAAAAAAAAAAATCTTGCAGAAGCACAAGAAGACTGCAGACTGTTCCACTGCTTACTGCTTAACTCACTCAGTACGGCCAGTCCTCTCTTCTCCTCTACACAGACCCCTCGGATGTCCAGTGGGTGTCTGAATGACCCAACCTTTAGCTTCCATCATCAGAATTGTTGTATTCTTTGTCAACATTCACCTCTTCAGTATAAGAGCCTTCCGCTTGCAATATTTTGATGATGGTAATTGGGGTGAAACGCTGTTAACGTCGTCTCTTTCGCCGTTCGTATGGAGAGAGTTAAAAAGCAATCCAAGAAACATGGCAAGGCAAATCAACATGATGCAACATATGGGGGGGTTACACCTTACCAAGTCTACAGCCCAAACATCTGGTAAATGACACTGCAGTATGAAGCCTACCAAAGATAGGCACAACAGCCAAGTGGTTCAAGAGTTGGACTTTCAATCCGAGGGTCGTTTGTTCGAATCACACAGCATCTGGTGGGTTATGGGTGATATTTTTTTTCTGAACACCCAAGTCAACAGATGTGCAGAACTGCCAGTGCCTAAACCCCTTTCATAGGTATACACATGCAGAAAATTTTACACATGTTAGGACCATGATTCGCATCATCTGCGTTCAGTGGGTTTTGGAAACACAAACATACCCAACATGCACATCCCAGAGTAAGGCTGCCTGCTTGGCAGGGGTATAGTCACACAAGTAAAAGCTCAAATGTGCATATAAGTGAATGATGGAAGTTGCAGCCCACAAATGCGAAAGAAGAAAGCCTTAAAAAAAAAAGAAGTGCAAAATAAGAAAAAGAAGAAGGCCTTAAAAAACAGACACATGCAAAAGAAGGAGAAGAAAGATAAGATAAGATAAGATAAGAACAACTTTATTATCTCCAACTGGAGAAATTTGGTCAGGTGCATTATCACAACATAGACAAGTAAACAACATGGGGACCATAACTGTAAACGTCAACAATAGCTTTTACGAATATTATGAAGATACAAATGTAAAAAATATCACATACACCGTTTCATACATACATCCACACACTGCAGGTAATAACTAGTATTCTTAATGTAAAAACAGAAAGAATTAAGAAACATTATTTGAATATAATTATAAGCATGGCCTACTATACTGCACATTGATTATAATAGACAGATAAGATAAGAATAAAGATAAATTGCGGAAAACCGCAACCAGATAATCAGCACACACCCGCACCCACCCATTTCACATATTCGCTTTTAAAACATTGCAATTAACATTGCAATTAACATTGAAAAGAGGAAGAAGAAGAAGAAAGTCTGAAGAAGAAAACAACAACCCAAAACCAAACACACACACACACACAAAAGCAACCCCAACTGACCTCGGCCACACAGCCATCCGTGTCCAGTTCCGTGCCAGGCCCGGTGACAACAAAGACATTGGAGGGGGTGTGTTCAGTGGTGGTCACAGCCGACAGGTCTCTTTGCTGGAACTGCAGGGACCACAGTACCTGGGGCTTGGCGCCTGCCTCCTCTGAATGATAATAATAATCATTATAATATCATATGTTATAACAGTATATTTACATACTGCTTTTAAACCTCTCAAAGCACTTCACAAAAAGGAAATTTTCTTCCTAAAATTAAGTTTAAGTAACATACAGACTCCAGCAGGGGTCTGATTCCTGTCCTGTGCAAACTACTACCCGCCTATGCGGAGAAAACGAAAGTAGCCACGGCCGATAACCTCCTGAAGTAGGTTACCTCCCGTCTGCATCCCTGACTAGCGCCCTCTTTTTCCGGCAGCCATCTTGACTCCTGCTCCTGAGCTCTGCATACGGCTAAGTTTTTTTTTGTATTTTCTGTCTGTCTATTGATTCTTTGGCGCTCTCGTTTTGTGTCTGATGATTAATCAAAACAGGTCATAAAACTACTTGGCTCAAATGGGCAATCGAGCTCATTTTAAGGTGCGATCACACGGTTAAGCCTCTCAAAGCACTTCACAAATTATGTTTTTCAGACATAAATCACACCAAAAAAACACACACATATACACACACAGACACACCACCCTCCTCACTCACACAGCAGGAACAGCAGGCCAGAAGGAGGGGTTTATCTGTGATATTTGTCACTTTCTTCAGTTGTACAAACCTGGACTTCACTGCCTTTGTCTCTTTGTCACAGTCCCTCACTCACATCCCTTTAAAACAAATCTAGAAACATCCCTTTTTAAGCAGTCTCTTGATTAATTAAGGCACTCAATTCCGTATCAATATATATATACATATATTTGTAGATGCACATCTGTATATAATCATATTTGTGAAACACATACACATGCACATACACACACATGCACACACACACACACACACACACACATGTAAAAGAAACAGATGTGGATCCACAAATACATACATATTACATAGATATCCACAAATACTGATAGTGATACAGAATGGAGTACCTTAATTATGTAGAGACTGCTTAAAAAGGGACGTTTCTAGATTTGTTTTAAAAGGATGTGAGTGAGGGACTGTGACAGAGAGACAAAGGCAGTGAAGTCCAGGTTTGTACAACTGAAGAAAGTGACAAATATCACAGATACCACCCCTCCCCCCTTCTGGCCTGCTGTCCCTGTCAGCACAGTCATTGACTCTCTTGTGTAAACAAAGTGAGTCTATGTTTTAACCCGGTGTTCGGTTGTGTGTGTGTGTGTGTGTGTGTGTGTGTGTCCGTGTGTCTGTGTGTCCGTGGTAAACTTTAACACTGACATTTTCTCTGCAAATACTTTGTCAGTTGACACCAAATTTGGCATAAAAATAGGAAAAATTCAATTCTTTCCAGTCATCTTGTTTAAAACAATATTGCACCTCTGGGATGGGCCCAAAAAAGTTTTAAAAAAGAAGCCTAATTATATGCAAACTGCATTTACTGTTATATTTATATTTTTTGTATTCTCTCACTTGGCACTTTGATCTGATATTCTGACCCAACAACAAGAGGAGTCATTATTATCATTTTTGTTCAAACAGGAACTTCTTTTGCTAAGCATGGAATTTTTATTTATTTTGCAAACGTTTTGGTGTAGAGAGTAAAAAAGGGAAATTACTCTGTCATTAATACTAGGGGACTTAATTTATCACAAGTGAGTCTTGAAGGCCTTGCCTCTCTGGCCTGCTGTCCCTGTCAGCACAGTCATTTTCTTGGTGTCATGGGTGCAAACAGCACAGTGAGTTAATTAAAGTGTCAAGTCTTTCAATATGAGGGTCCAGAGTTCCAACCAGCTTGGTCTGGCCCCTACCTTTTTTTTTTCACACCCATATGTGAATTCATGAATGCATGCACACACACACACACACACACACACACACACTTGCACACACACATACATACTCACACACACTCACAAACACAAATAACACATATACACATATACACTCACACACAAAACACATTAACATATACATATAGTGATATACACACATATTAACACACACACACATGTACACAATACACACATACAAATTGACACCAACACACAAACATACACAGCACATGAAAACACAAACACACACACACACACACACACACACACACACACACACACAGAGCACAGCACATGAAAACACACACACACACACAAACACACCCACACACAACACAACACAACACACACACACTGAACACAACACACACACAACCAGCATGAAATCTTACTGTCATCTTGAAAGAGTGTGGAGATGGCCGGCTGGAGATCTTGCTGAACACTGGATACAGATCTTCTGGTCATGTGCACCATATCTGCACAAACATCCACAATATTGGAGGGCTGTGTTGTGCTGTGCTGTATAGTCTGGTATGTGCACTATATCTGTACAAACATCCACAACACTGGAGGGCTGTGTTGTGTTGTGTTGTGCTGTGCTGTATCTTCTGGTCATGTGCACTATATCTGTACAAACATCCACAACATTGGAGGGCTGTGCTGTGTTGTGCTGTGCTGTGTTGTGCTGTCCTGTGTTATGCTGTGTTTTGTATTGTGTTGTGCTGTGCTGTGTTGTGCTGTGCTATGCTGTGCTGTGCTGTGTTGTGCTGTGTTTTGTATTGTGTTGTGCTGTGCTGTGCTGTGCCAAGCGGTGTGGAACTGTGCTGTGCTGTGTTGTGCAGTGCTGTGCTGTGTTGAGTTGCGTTTTTGGGGAGCGCACTGCCATAGTATAGTGCCACCCATGTCTTTTTTTTCTTTTCTTTCTCATGTCTGCAAGTGTATTTTATCATTTCATCTGAAAGACTAGCATTTGGACTGCAACTCAAGGTCTAGTGAATGGGGGAGGAAAAATCCTGGTTCTTAGTTCACTACATGGGAATCAAACCCATGGACGCTCACTTCCCAGTTGGTCGCATTACTACCAGGCCATCACTCCACATATATATATATATGTTTGTGTGCATGCATGAGCACTAGCAAATGTGATGTGTGTATATTTCTTCTTCTTCTTCTGCGTTCGTGGGCTTCAACTCCCACGTTCACTCATATATACGCGAGTGGGCTTTTTACGTGCATGACCGTTTTTACCCCGCCATGTAGGCAGCCATACTCCGCTTTCGGGGGTGTGCATGCTGGGTATGTTCTTGTTTCCATAATCCACCGAACGCTGACATGGATTACAGGCGCTTTAACATGCGTATTTGATCTTATGCTTGCGTATACACACGAAGGGGGTTCAGGCACTGGCAGGTCTGCACATATGTTGACCTGGGAGATCGTAAAAATCTCCACCCTTTACCCACCAGGCGCCGTCACCGTGATTCGAACCCGGGACCCTCAGATTGACAGTCCAACACTTTAACCATGATGTGTGAATATTTCTCTTTGTGTGTGTGTGTGTGTGTGTGTGTGTGTGTGTGTGTGGTGGTAGAAAGGGTGGTGGGAGCGGGATGTGGGAATGTCTTTCTTCTTGTATTTAAGGTGTTGTTTTGTTTTTTTCCATGTTTGCAAGGTATCTGTGGGTGGGTGTTCATGTGTGCACGAGCTTGTGTGTGCACGTGTGTGCATGTGTAAGGCATTTTTTGTCTTGTGTGTGTGTGTGTGTGTGTGTGTGTGTCTCGTTCATATGTGCAATTTGTAGTATTGCCTTGGTGTATAGATACACATATATGTGATGTTTCATATGCAGAGGTATGTTATTGTGCATTATTGTGCATATTGTTTCATGTGAGGCGCTTACAGCCCATTATATGGGGAGTTTGCACCATATAAGTACTATTTATCATCATTGTTATTATCATCATTAATTTTCCTCATTTTATGAGGACATAATTAACCCTTTCGCTGCCAGGAAAATAAGATTTAAGTGAAATCTATTTGCCAGGGTTTTTTCACAAAAAACGGGTATAAATTTTCCAAAAATTCTGTGCTCTTTGTTATTGGAGAAAGACCCATAAAAGTATATATTTTCTGAAAGGTAAATGAATAAAGAATACAAAACACATGCTGTTTTCCCATTTTATATATTTTTAGTGACATGCTGTTGTTTTGAAATCAGTGTTTTGTTTTTTTGTCACATTTTCAACTTGTTCATTACAAACATTAGTCAGGTAATTTGCACAAAAACATATTTTCTGGACAAATGGATATTTGCAAACACAAAATTATACTAGAACAACCACAATATATATATATATATTTTAAGAGATAAATACACAATACATTGTGACTTCTCCAAGTGATAAGATGGATATGAGGCCACGCCCCCTCAGTCTCCACCCCCCTCCTCCTCACCCCTCTCACACGGTCACTTGATTCAGTTCTCATCAGACTGTGTTGGCTGCGTGCCAAGAATATCTCTCTGCTGCTAATTCGGTCATCTGTCGTCTGCTAACATCTGTACAGCCGGCATCACTCACTGACAGTCGCATCTTGGCCACTCTCTTGATTACTCCCTTTATTTTCTATCAGATCGTCCTATAAATGTTCATCTCTATCTTCTCCTTCGAATTTACGCTTCAATTCTTTCTGAGCATCAGCTAAAGAAAGAAATCATGGTTGATTTAGTTCGTCACGATCGAATGTCTTGAGCACGGCGTCAGTCCGACATTTTGTTGAGCGAGCGAGGAGAGAAGTCAGGCAAACACTTGGACAGTGACCCAACCAAAACGTTCAAATAAAGGACTGCTTCATGACGTAGATGGGGTTTCTAGCTATGAATAGAATCTAGAGAGATTCCCCAGGCTAAAGCTACCACTATTTTTGCCAAGGAAGTGAATGCAAATCAGGGAAAAGTCAGAATATTTCGATGACGAGTTATCTCGTCATGCAGGCAGCGAAGCATACATGCTTGTCATGACGAGTTATCTCGTCATGCAGGCAGCCTAGGGGTTAAGTCTGAAGACATGAACGAATGGATGGAGCCTAGTGGTAAGTTGCCCGACTTGAAAGTGAGTGTTCACCGGTTCAAATCCCACATTAGATCAGGATTTTTAGTCAATCCCTCCACCAACAGACAGACCTTGATGCTGTGTTCAGGGTGCTGGTCTTTCAGAGGAGACAATAAACTGAGGACTGGTGTGCAGTACACACACTTAGCGCACACAGATAAGAAACCACAACAAAGAAAGGATTGTCCCTGGCAAAAAAATTCAGTGGAAAAAGTCCACTCTGATAGTAAAACAAATACTACACTTGTAGACAGAAAAAGAAACAACAACAATGAAAAAAAAACAACAACACACCTAGGCTATATTTTTTTCATTCATTACACCCTTCCACCACCAGTCAATTTAGAGTACAAAATTCCCTTGTGGTATAAACACAGAAAAGACAGTGGTTAAGAATAGCCGGGGATTCCCCCTGCGATGTATAGAAAATATGGCCTATCCTACCACCGAACATTAAGAGCAGTAGGTTCATGGATAACACACCAATGAATGGTCACCTTTCAGTGACATGGGTCCTCTACCACGCCTGTGCATAAATGAGAGCCTGGCGGTGAAAGGGTTAATGTCCCCCACATGCTCACAAGGCACTCAGGCCACAGGCAATACATCCAACAAGTAGTGGGAAGTGGTGGGCGTATGTCATACATCTAATGTCAGGCATGGGTAAAGCAAAGAAACAAAAGAAATTAAAAGAAGAAAAAAAAAGAAAAGAAAATGGCTAACAGCTCAGGCAGGCACACAGGGCCTTATTACGGCTGGAAATCTTCATGACAAGGATCACAATCACTTCCCTTCAGGCGTCACATGGACGTTTGCGTGCCTGTGTCCAAGCTCTTATTGTTCTGCATTTACGGGCTGCGACTCCCACATTCACTCGGATAATTATGTGTACGAGTGGGCTTTGGAGTGTATCTATTTTCATCCCGCTAAGTATAGGCAGCCGCTCTCCATTTATGGAGGTGTGCAGGCTGGGTATGTTCTTGTTTCCATAACCCATCAGACACTGGCATGGAATATAGAATCATTAACCTGTGCATTTGATCTGTATGCTCATACACACGGAGGGGGTTCAGGCACTAGCACGTCTGGTCATCTACTGACCTGGGAGATATGAAAAATCTCAGCCTTAACCCACCTTCTTCTTCTTCTGCGTTCACTCGTATGCACACAAGTGGGCTTTTACGTGTATGACCGTTTTTACCCTGCCATGTAGGCAGCCATACTCCGTTTTCGGGGGTGTGCATGCTGGGTATGTTCTTGTTTCCATAACCCACCGAACGCTGACATGGATTACAGGATCTTTAACGTGCGTATTTGATCTTCTGCTTGCATATACACACGAAGGGGATTCAGGCACTAGCAGGTCTGCACATATGTTGACCTGGGAGATCGTAAAAATCTCCACCCTTTACCCACCAGGCGCCGTCACCGTGATTCGAACCCGGGACCCTCAGAATGACAGTCCAACACTTTAACCACTCGGCTATTGCGCCTGTTGTTAACCCACCAATAACTGTGACCAAGGTTCAAACCCAGGACCCTAAGAAGTCCAATGCTTTAAGTCCAAGTTGACAGTAAACGCTGAGCAGCCCTGGCTTGAAGATGTATTCCTTGCAATTTAAGATGCTGAATTCGTTTTGTTGTTTCACATTCAGTTAGCTCAAAGCCTCATTTAAACCTGGTTCAATACCAAACGAAGATTGAATAAACTTGATGTCCCGAAAGTCTGGAATCATAGTAAAAATGAACGTTCATGACTAGTATTTTGACAGAACATAGTCCAAAATGACTCCAATTCTTTTACTTTTTTTTTAACACATTCAGTAGATACTGCCATTCCTTTGATACATTCCTCCACAGTCAGAAATATCTTCATTACCTTGAAAAGAAAATGAAATGAAAATCACTACCATTCCAGACTTTTGGGACACCATAAAGTTTAACTCACAGAGAGGGCGCGGTGATACCATGGCTGAGGGAGGTAACTCCAACACTGTGGTGGTTGGAGATGAGGGTTGTCCTTCATGTGGAAACTGAAGCAAAGACAGCTGAGGGGGGGGAAGGGGGGGGGAAGATGATTGTAATGAGTTTTGTAAGAGCATTGTGCATAACAATTAACATTTACATGTGAGATCAGTATTATAATGAAACATTCACATTGATACTACAATTCTAGATAAATAGCTGTACACAATCATGTTAAGGCATTGTAAATGTCCACATTACCCAATAATGTCTCATTCTTGGATGACATGAGCAAACTGAATCTGAAGTGGTATGGGCTTCTAATATTTAGGCTGAGTATATTTCATCCTTTGGTCATAAAGACCAGAACAACGAAACATAAAATAAATTTCATCTTCCAAACAATTTTGATGTATTTTCTTAGGTTTAATGAAGCAAAAAGTTGCTGATCATGTCAACATGGCTGCAAGGAAGTAACTGAGCTGAAGAGGTGGTCAGAATTTGGTTTGATCTGCAGCGCAACGGAAATGATAGCGAATGCAGAAATGTCATAGAAAATGAAAGTAATGTTATTACCGTTGGTCAACTGAGGTGATTCAGGTTATCCTCATGAGGATTATAAACTATCAAGTACATCAACAAGGGCATGGTCGTGTTAGAAGTGGGTAAAGCAAAAACAGGAAATTTTCTTACCCCTGCCGGAGTCTGCACTAGTTGGGTCACTGTTAAGTATGTGTAATTAAACCATCATTCTAACTTATAGTTTTCGTTTCAGTGTTTTGTTTCCTGTGAACACCCCCCCCCCACACACACACACACACACCCACCCCCCTCCTCCACACACACACACACACACCCAGCCCCCTCAAATGAAAAGTTCAAGCTGAAATATTGTGCAGAGTGTGTTGTAATATTGTATCCGATGGTGTTTGTGGCTGCATGAGGGTTATCTCATCCTGCCAAAATTCAACATGTGTTAATTATATTCTCAATTCATTTTCCTTCAATACACAATACACTCTTATATACGCTTGGTGATTAGATGAATTTTTGTGATTTTTGTGTGTGAGGTTTGTGATTCTTTGGCAAAAATAACAAACACTTCTGGGAGTCACAGAGTTAAAAGATATATATGTATATTAACGATAAAGAAACACTGTAAAAAAAAAAAATTCTTGTAAATTTTTAAGCAGAAGTCCACCACCAAAGTGTGGAGAACCAGCATGCCTGGTGAAACACGAAGACAGGATAAAACGGTACTCACATCCTCTGCCTCCTCAGGGAAAATGGACTTGTCTGTGACGAAGATGCCTCTGGATATGTGTCTGAAACAGGGGGGAGAGTTTCAGAATTTGTTGGTTGTGTTTTTAACCCCTTCACTGCTAGTACGTTTTGCTATAGCCTATGCCGAGAAAATTTTCAGAAAAACAAGAAAAACAAGCCAATGATTTTAATTTGCTTATATCCAACATTTTGTTTTTAATACTCACATGTTCAAATAATGAGTCAATCTGACAGAAAAATTCTATAAAATGCTTTAATAAGGAAATTGGGACTGTCATTCCATCATGTAGGTGCTACAATATCAAGCAGGTTATCAACCAGTCTTTCTGTAATGCGGGACTTGAAACATAGAACGCTTTAACATGACGTACAGCGCACGTCAATACAGCATTGGTGAGTGACATTTCATGATGTATGCTGCACGTCAACAGCTCAGTCAAGAGGTTAATTATATACTATTTATGACTGTGCTATGACTTGTGTGTGTGCATGTGCTTGTGTGTGTTCTGTGTGTGTGTGTGTATGAGGGGGGGAATGAATAATTTTTATTAATTTTAGTGTCTTGTTTTTTATTGTTTCTTTTTTGATATTTATGTGTGTGTTCTATTTGTAAACGCCTATGGCTTATTTTCAAGATTAGACGTAAATGCTCATATTGATAATAATTACGGCTGTGCCTGATTTCTGTGGATCACTGGAATATCAAAAGAATCACAGGCACATTTGTTGTACAATAATGATAATAATAGTTTGTAAGAGAGAGAGAAGGAACTCAAATGAGGTTAAAAAGAATCAAGGACAGATCTGTCATACAAAAATGATGAAAATAATAATAATAGTTTGTGGGGGAGAGCAAAGGAACTCGTGTGGTTTTAAGTATTATATTTCTTTTCGTTTCGAGCATGCTATTACTTTTTACAAGTTTATGTATGTAAAATGTTATTTTGATGATGTACTGTCTTTGCTATGCTGTAGCTCACAAGTCAATTTTCCTAGTATTTTCATGAGGACATTAAAATGATTTGATTGACCGACTGACTGACTGACTGACTGATGGACTGATTGATTGATTGATAATGATAATCTTTCTGACACAGGCAAGTATTCTGAATGCCTTTATGGATTGACATAAAAAACAAGATACAGATATTTACTTATATGTGCTGATTCATAGCAGCAACAAGCTAACATGGCTGCACATGCAGTTTCATCCAACACCTCTACACACACACACATACACAATCATGCATACATACACACACACACTGTTACTCACACATACACACATGCACATTCATGCCTATCATGGTCATTAAACCCACCTGCTTTCAGGAATATGGTAGTATTCTTTCCGCAGATAACTAGGATCGGCAATCAGGTACCTGGGTAACACAGAAATGCATGCATTATTTCATTCCAGAAATATGTGTGTGTGTATGTGTGTGTGTGTGAGTGTGTGTGTGTGCGTGAGCGTGTGCATGTGTATATGTGTGTGTGTGTGTGTGTTCATGTGGAGGGGGAGGAGGGGTGCACGTGTGTGTGTGTGTGTGTGTGTGTGACATTCTTTTTTTTTGCATCATTAGACAAAAAACAAATTTGTGAAGTTCTTCAACATGGTACCTACTTGCAAGTGATTCTCTGCCCTGCAGTCGTAATGATACCAGTACACCTGTAAATGAAGATTGAAACCAAGATTAGAATAAGAAGAAGGAGAAAAAGAAAAAGAAAAGGAGAAGAAGGATAAGAATAAGAAAAAGTAGTAACAGCAGTAGTAGCAGTAGAGTAGTAGAATTTGTATCTGCAGTATAGATACTAAAATGAAAACTTAAAGCATAGCCCTGTACAAACATCCATCTTAACACTCAAACACTAATCAATCTATATATACGCACACATAAAACATCACACACAGCGCAACACATGACATACATATCATTCATCACAATACCTACATAATGCACATCTCATATCACACGACCTAACACCAATATCACAATACTTAAAAATCATACCAAAAATATTTAAAACCAATTCCAACACTAAAAACCAATCACTAACATAATGATGACAAATTACCACAAACAATTTCAAACAAAACAGACACCTGTTTTTTTAAACTAATAGCACACCTAAGTTCACATCGGATATTTCTGACATTTTTTCCCCTTAAAACTTCATGGGGTTTTTTGGTCCCAATAAAGACTTATGACCAAAAATTTAACTTCCAGATTAGGAAGTAGACTTACAACCATACTGCACTGAAATACCTTTGTGACTTACTCCTGATCTATACTCCTTTATGCTCTTTATGCTCACCAGCTGATTCCAGAGTGCCAACAAATCCTCCACGAAACAAAAAGCAATCCCAAGAGCAATTAACGCTCTTTCTCCTATCTTTGACCAGTAGTATGTAACAAACTGCCCTTTATTATGCATTTTTCTACAGAATTTTACCAGGGACAACCTTTCTTTCTTATTGCTTGTGGTTCGTTTAAATGCATTAAATGCATGCTGCTCCTATAACCTTGGTTTGCTACCTCATCCAAAAGACTAGCACCCAGACCGCCACTCACTGCCTAGTCGGGAGCATTACCGCTAGGACAAAGCTCATGCAAGCATCATGAATACATGCACGCATGCACGCACACACACACACACATACACACACACACTACACACACAGACTCCACACATGCATACACATGCTCCACACATTAACATACATACTCACACATGAAACATATATACATATACACACATTAACACACACACACACACACAAACACACACACAACACACACACACACATGCACACACACTCCACACATACATATACGCACTCACACATTAACAAACATATACACACATCAAAACACACACACACACACACACACATGAACACCCATACACAGCACATGAAAGCACACACACACACACACACACACACAGGGAACAATCTTCACATGTCCCAATTTCTCACTTGTTCTCGGCGTCCACCAGCAGATGCGAGGCAGACATGGTCAGCACATAGATACCACCAAACACTGCCGACAACCTGCCCACACAAAACACAAAACACCACCACCTCTTTGTTCACCACAGCTGTGAGGCCACCGTACACGCCTCTCCGAAAAAACACAGGAAATGGCCACCCTATCTGTGTTATAAGGATCCACATCTATGGGGTTTTGTTGTTTTTTTCTGTGCATTTTTGTGCGTCTGTTTGATCGGGCGTGGGCATGTGGGTGCATGTGTGTGTATATGGTGTGTTGTGTGTGCATGTAAGTTTGTGTGTGTGTGTGTGTGTGTGTGTGTGCGTGTGTATTGTGTGTGTGTGTGTGTGTGTGTGTGTGTGTATGTGGATCTCTTTGTGCATGTTCTTCATCCTATGTGTTTGAGTGACAAATTATTGCAAAGTGCTTTGAGAGGTTTCAAAGTGCTATATAAACATCATCGTTGTCGTCGTCGTTGTCACTGTCATTGTCATCATCATCATCATAATAATAATAATAAAATTCATGATGAAGATAAGGATGATGATGATGATTATTATCAATGTTTCATTACCATCTTTATGCATTAAAAGCACAATGCATCAAATGGGGGAAGAAAAAAAAAAAACAAACAAAAAACTCACCGACAAAATGCCTGAGGCAGCTCCCCACTGCCGTAAAGTGGAAACAAGAAAGCTGTGTTGCCGTAGCGACCGAGGGAGCGCAGAAATTTCTGGATCCCTTCCAGACCCTGGGGCAGAGGAAAGTCAGACCTTCACACCTCAAATAACAATGATAACAATAACAACACTAACAACAATCTGAATAATAATACTAACAACAATAACAACAACAACAATAGAATAAAAAGCATCCACACTGCACTTAATCTTGTGCAGACACAAATCAAAGTCCTTTCACAGCAGCAACAGCAACAGCAACAACAATAATAATAAAATAAATATATATATAGCACTGAATCTTGTGCAGACAAATTAAAGTGCTTTCACAGCAGCAGCAAAAAAAAAAAAAAAAAAAAAGTATCTATATAGCACTGAATCTTGTGCAGACAAATCAAAGTGCTTTCACAGCAGCAGCAACAAGAAGATGAAGATGAAGATGAAGAAGAAGAAGAGGAAGAATAGGTATCTATGTAGCACTGAATCTTGTGCAGAGACAAATCAAAGCACTCGCACACCAGTCACGCGCACGCACACATGACAGCCTGTTCTGAACACATGTTAGTTCTTAACACATGTTGTATCAACATGAACCATCCCGTCATGTATGTCATTACTTACACATGCCGAAGCTGTGCGGTTTAAGTGGACTTTCCATATGAAAGTCGAATCCCTGTCAAGGCACCCCGGTTAAGGGTTAAGGGTGGAGATTTTTCCCAGTCTCCCAGGTCAATTCATGTTTAGGCCTGCTAATGCCTGAACCAGCTTCTTGTATGTTTAACCGTATGTACACAGAGAAACTCAAATATGCACGTTTAAGTTCAAGATCCCACAACCCGTATCAGTGTCCGATGGTTATGAAAACACACGCACCCAGCATTCAAACCTTTCAAAAATACAAAAACAGAGTATGGCTGCCTAACCACAGGGTTAAAACCGTCATGTTTTACTATTTAACTCACTCAGTACGGCCAGTCCTCTCTTCGCCTCTACACAGACCCATCGGATGTCCAGTGGGTGTCTTAATGACCCAACCTTTAGCTTCCGTCATAAGAATTGTGGTATTCTTTGTCAACATTCACCTCTTCAGTATAAGAGCCTTCCGCTTGCAATATTTTGATGATGGTAATTGGGGTGAAACGCTGTTAACGTCGTCTCTTTCGCCGTTCGTATGGAGAGAGTTAAGCACAAATATTATAGCATCTATTCAATGCCCAATACAAATTAAATCATGCTGGTTTTAGCCCAGCTACTATTTAAACACAAACATCATAGCATCTACTCAATGCCCAATGCAAATTAAACCATGTTAGTTTTAGCCCATCTACTATTTAAGCACAAACATTACAGCATCTATTCAATGCCCAATTCCAATCAGATCAGGTTGGTTTTAGCCCAGCTACTATCTAAGCAAAAATATCATAGCATCTATTCAATGCCTAATACGAATCAAATCATGTTGGTTTTAGCTCAGCTACTTACTATTCAAGCACAAATATTCAGGCATCTATTCAATGCCCAATACAAATTTAATCATGCTGGATTAAGCCCAGCTACTATTTAAGCACAAATACTATAGCACCTATTCAATGCCCAATACAAATTAAATCATGCTGATTTTAGCCCAGCTATCTATCTAAGCACAAATATTATAGCGTCTGCTAAATGCCCAATACAAATCAAATAACGCTGGTTTTAGCCAAGCTACTATTTAAGAACAAATATTACAGCGTCTGTCAAATGCCCAATACAAATCAAATAACGCTGGTTTTAGCCCAGATACTATATAAGCACAAATATTATAGCATATGTTCAATGCCCAACACAAATCAAATCACGTTGGTTTTAGCCCAGCAGACCACATCGGGACCATTTCAGGGCAGCCCGATGCTAACATTCCCCTGAGCATGTGCAGACGAACACTGCGGTACCTGCTCTGTGGGAGTGCTCTCTGTTGCCATGGCAATGGAATGCAGAATGAAATGTTGGATCTTGGGGGAAAGCTTCTTGGATGCCAGGAAATCCACAAACGGTTTGCCTGTGAAGTCTGCGCACACACACACACACACAACCCATGCATGTGGATGCATACATGTGCACACACATACACATAAACATGTACACACACACACACAACACACACACACACACAGAAAATCACAACTGTGAACACAAGAATTTTACATCAGCAGCAATCAAACACAGCAAAGATACACACACAAAAAAAGAAAAAATACAACAAACAAACAAACAAACAAAAACAATAGCAATTAAACACAGCAGAAATACACACACAAAACACCAAAGTTAATATGACACAGCCACCATGTATGCACATTGTTATATCAAGTTTTCAAAACACAGACCTGTGACATGAAAAAAGAATATGCTTTTACATCAGACAGAATCAAAACTGTAGAAAAAAGAAAAAAAACAACTACTGTTTAATGAAATAAAACTGTTTACTTCAGTTTGCAACAAAAATTACTGCAAGAAAATAGCATAGGAAATAACTGGAGGAGAAAAATGGTCACTGTTTTTGAAACAACAATCCTTTTTTTTCTTCTTTTTTTCTCCTTATTTTACAAATGATTATCGCTGTTTTTGAAACAACAATCATCTTTTTCCTTTATTTTGCAAATGATTATGACTGTTTTAAAACCCCTTGTCTGCTAAACTTTGGTGAAGTGAAAACAGTGTGGCATGTGTGAAGTTACCACTTTTGTGTGTCTTCATCAACTTGATCTTCCTGAACAAAAGTAACTCAGTCCCAATAGGAAGAAGTCCACATACAGAATGGTGACTGACATCCTGACCTGTAAGCTCTGTCTTATCTTAGTGAGGTGACAGCCCTTCACTGACCGCCTGACCTGTAAGCTGTCTTACCTCATTGAGGTGACAGCCCTTCACTGACATCCTGACCTGTAAGCTCTGTCTTAGTGAGGTGACAGCCCTTCGCTGACATCCTGACCTGTAAGCTCTGTCTTATCTCACTGAGGTGACAGCCCTGACATCCTGACCTGTAAGCTCTGTCTTATCTCAGTGAGGTGACAGCCCTTCACTGACATCCTGACCTGTAAGCTCTGTCTTATCTCAGTGAGGTGACAGCCCTTCACTGACATCCTGACCTGCAAGCTCTGTCTTATCTCACTGAGGTGAGAGCCCTTCATTGACATCATGACCTGTAAGCTCTGTCTTATCTCACTGAGGTGACAGCCCTTCACTAACATCCTGACCTGTAAGCTCTGTCATATCATAGTGAGGTGACAGCCCTTCACTGACATCCTGACCTGGAAACTCCATCTTATCTCAGTGAGGTGACAGCCCTTCACTGACATCCTGACCTGTAAGCTCCGTCTTATCTCAGTGAGGAAAATCAGCTGCTGTTGGAAAAAATCTGGTCGGAGATGGTGAAAGGGTGAACTGACCTTTGTACTCCTGGGGCTGTTGGTCGTATTCAGCGGCAAAGGTCAGGAACTTCATCAACAGTCGCTTCTCCAGCAGCGAGAGGGCTTTGCTGCTGAACACGTCCGCCCGCGAGCAGGGCACCTGTCAGAGGAAGCACACACACACATAGATACAAACACACACACACACACAGGTAAACACACACACACACACAGAAGTGCAAGCACATGCACACACATGTGCATATGCACACCACAAACTAGCATCTTGATTTCATATGTCATACCTGTCTCACATCCCAAACGTTCAGAACAACTCTGAATAAGACTCTTGCTTCCACATGTGGATAAGCTATTTCCTCTGCAAGAATGTCTATATCTACTTCTTTTCCTGCCTCTATTGTGACTGGTGATGCCACAGTTCAGTTTTCTAAATCAGCAAGGAACCTTGGAGTCATCTTGACTCAAACCTCAGCATGTATGCCCAGGTGGTAAATCTGATACGCATTGTCAATAGTGAACTTTGTCGCATCAACTCTATCTGTCAGTACCTTTCTGCTGAAACTACTAAAACTCTTATTTCTGCTTTTGTGCTGTCACGAATCGACTACTGTAATCTCTTCTCATAGGCTGTCCACATAATATTCTTCAGCGAATTCAAAATCTTCAAAACAATGCTGTCCGTCTGACTCTCAGAATCCCACGTACTGATCACATTTCTCCTCACCTTCGCACTCTACATTGGCTCCCCATTGAAGAAAGAATTAAATACAAAGTTGCATGTCTCTGCTATTCTGCTTTCCACTCCACAGGACCTATGTATCTTTCTGAGCTTATCAGTGTTTACACTCCCACAAAAATATCCGCTCTTCCTCTGATTGTTACCTTTTGAAACTTCCTCGTGTCAATACAAGAACCAATGGTGAGCGTTCATTCTTCTTTGCTGCTTCCCACATCTAGTTTGCTGCCAGTTCATCTTGGGCCATCTCCTCTCTCTCTTCAACATGGAGGAGTGTACTTTTTTTTTTCCACTGTAGCATGGAAGTCTCTATTAGTAATTAGTTACAGTTTCATTTGTTACTGGAAAAATGATTCCTCAGGCTGAGACACTAGGATTTCCACTGTGCAACTATCTTCCCCACTTTAAAATCTGCCTGCACAGGTCTGTTAATGTGATTTATCACATGACTTCCGTGTCCCCCACTGCTCCATTCTCTGCGTCTCCAGATTAGGATCACAGAGCCAACGTCCAGTTCATTGATGAACTGCAGAAACAGATGAGTCTTCAGACCTGAAGGACAGCCACTACAATTTTTTTCAAGGAAATTTTCGAGTGGTCATACAGGAATTCATTCACAAAATTTAAATTGAAGAATTTATAACTTTTTTAGAATACCAAACCCAAAATTTTAAATCATCAGGAACTGGAACAATGCACATTAATTTTTTTAGAGCAATCTCTGTGTTCCTTGTGTGCAGCTCTGATAAGAACTGCCATTTTGGTGGTAAGATCAGGTTTTCTGAAATATCTACTGTACTCTTAATAAGTTAATTTCATTATTGTACTCTAACATTTCATGACTGTGCTCTGTCACTGACAGAAATAACATAAGATTTACGGTTTTTGCATCAGTAATAAATGAAAGCCAATTTTTTACTGATGATTGTAGAGATTTAGCTAAAGTATTCATTTTCAAATTTGAATGGCATCTTTTAAAAACATAATAAATGACACTTTCTAAAACCTCTAGGAACCCTGTGTAATAATAACAATGATAATAATAATAATAATAATAATAATAATAATGGATACTAATATAGCACAATATCCAGAAATCTGTTCTTGGTGCTTTATAAAACACTTTTGCTTACATTTATAACATGTTACATCAATGTCATCACACACACACACACACACAAACACACACACACACACACACACACAATGCATACATGCATTTAAACCATATATTTGTATTTGTATTTCTATTTCTTTTTGTTACAACAGATTTCTCTGTGTGAAATTCAGGCTGCTCTCCCCAGGGAGATAAATGTACATAACAGCTACCCTCCACACATACGCACACATACGCACACACAAACACACACAAGCACAAACAAATGCACACACACACACACACACAAATGATCAAACATATGAACACACACAAATACACATTCATACACATGCATGTGTACCAAGTACTGCATGTGTTTTCATGACAAGATGAAGGACGTGCTTCACTGACCTTCTCCAGCGTGTTGTCGCGCATGGTCAAGACACGGCTGACGGTGCGGAACTCACAGTACTTGGCAACGTCCGACACAATCAGCAGCTCCACCATGGAACCGCTGCAGTACAGCAACTGTAATGGGACACATTAACTCCCTTAGTACTGCCAGTCAGCTCCCCTGACTTTCCCCACAAATGACCCGTTTGTGTGGGTAAGAAATAAAATCACCAAAAAAACAAATGTTAGAATTCATTAACTGAAAACTTCTAAAACTGATCAGTAACATAATGAGTTGGTTGGGGACAAAATATCAAACTTCCTCCCTTCCTATGCTATCATACAGTGAGATGATGAAAGTATCCATATTTCTTGTTCGAAATGTGCACACACTGATGACAAATCCAGGAAAAAACACAGAGTTTGAAACAGACTAAATTCAGAATATTATATAGTCATGATAGAGCCCCTTCATCTAAATCTGTTGTCTGCCTTGTGAATGAGAAGAAACTGGCTCAGACGCCGTTGCTGACACGCACTGTTCACGTGAACCAGTCACCGCGAAAATAACTCTCCTGCTCGCAAGCACAGCAACACACTCTGCATTTATTGGGTGCAGTGGAGAATGGGAAGTTCAGTTCAGATATTCTTAATTCATAACATCATAATGTAAATTAGGTGCCACTCCAAAAAACAAAAAAATATCAAACGCCCTAATCAGGCTCCTTCATCTTAAATGGTTGCAAACAGTATGGCCTCGATCTGGGCCCTTCGTCCGGAGTGAGTTAACCACTTGTCTGCTGCTAACCAGGATGCTCTTCAGTATGGGGATGTCACCTCACTGAGATAAGACTTAGATTACAGGTCACCCCCGAAAATGGAGTATGGCTGCCTACATGGCAGGATAAAAACGGTCATAAACGTTAAAGCCCACTCGTATACATACGAGTGAATGCGGGAGCTGCAGCCCACAAACGAAGAAGATTACAGGTCAAGATGTCAAGTTACTTTTCTTCATTTGGACTTCATCCTCTTGGGTTTTATTACTTTCGCTCAGCAGAATCAAAGACACCACTGAGAAGTATACAAAAAGGGGTGACTGCTTTTAAACTCGTTCCACACTGATCTTATTTCACCAAGGTTCCGCAGTCAGGGGTTATTACCAAGTTTTAATTTTAATTTCATATGTTATTTATATGTTTCTGTGATTCTTTTGTGAGAAAACTGTTTTCAAACTCAGTGCATCATCAAGTCATATAAAAAACAAAAACAGAATTCAGTATTTTTGTAATACTGATTAAAAACAGCATGATAATACATATTCTAAAAACCATTTTACAAAATACATTTTTGTAGTATGCCTGTGTATTTATCTGTTGTTGTTTTGTTTGTTTTTTTTCTCTTCACGAAATGGTGTATATTTACTGCAAAGCATGAAACCATTACTATGCCAGTTATTCTTTTATCAAAACCACATTTCTCAAGTTCAGTCACCGTTATTCAAAATTAATACTGGTCACACATTTCACAAAAAAACTGAAACACTTGATAGAAATACAAAAAAATCATGTCACCCAAATAAAAAAATTAAAAAACCCACTCAAATGATCCAGCATGCTGCATACCTTTGGAGCAAGATCAAAGCAGAACTTCCGCCACTCTTTCGCAACGTCATCCTCAAACCACTCCTGTCTTTCCTTTTCGCCGGCTTTCTCTGTGGACCCTTCCACTGTGCTCGTTTCTGAACTCATTTCACCCTGAGCACATCTTGATTCCTCTTCCTCCGAGGCGGAGTCGAACTGTCCTGGGACGACGGTGTTATTGGCCATTTCATTGGCTGAACCACACAGCACTTGATCATCGTCACCACCAGCCTGGCTGTTGGCCTGTGGAACGCTGTTCTGCTCGGTGGTTTCTCTTTTATCAGCGTCATCGGTTTTTGCACTGACCGCAGTTTCACGAGGACTGGCGTTTTCTGTGGTGGACGATGAATCGCTCAGGGCTGTGTTTGCTGCAGGGGATGGTGATGCTGAAGGTTCTGTGGTCTCCGTTGCCTTCTCTGGACGTTTTCTGAAATATTATAGCCACAAATGGATTGAGGAGGAGTAGAAGCAAATGACTGTGCCTACAAGACTCATCTACTGTCTTTACACAGATCTATAGATACAAAAGTCCATTGCTCACCTGAGTCAACATGTGCAAAAACAAAATAATGATACGAATAATAAGAATAATTGTAATAAAAATAATAATACAATAACAATTGTCATTATTTCTAAAAAAAACAACAACAACAAAACAACTAAAACTGAGTAAGTTAAGAAAGTATGTAAATCAAAACATAATCATCCCTTGGCAGCCTTTGTCATGATAATATCACATACACAGATCTATACAACAGACTTGCAAGACAGAGGTGACTGACAGAAGCACAAGATCTTTCCCATCACCTCTTCTCTTCCTGCCTCCATGGGCAGCAACTCCCATGCTCAGTTATACTGATCTATGAGAAAGGTTTTTATGTGTATGACTGGAAATTTTCTATCTAAAATTACGTTTAAATAACATACTTACCGTGACCCAACTAGTGCAGACTCCGGCAGGGGTCTGACATTCCTATCCTGTGCAAACTACTATCCGCCTATGTGGAGAAAACGAAAGCAACTATGGCCGATAACCTCCCGGAAGTAGGTAACCTCCCCTTTGTCCCGCTAGCTAGCGCCCTCTTTTTCCGGCAGCCATCATGACTCCTGTTCCAGTGCTCTTCATACAGCTAAGTTTTTTAGTATTTTATGTGTATGACCTTTTTTTTTCTTTCTTTTTTTTTTATCCCACCAGTATGGCAGCCATTCACCACTTTAAGTGTGCACTTGTTGGGTATGTTCATGTTTTCCATGATTCGCCAAACACTGACATGGAATACAGGACCTTTAATGTGCACATTTTTATCTTCTGCATCTGAAATAAAGGGGATTAAGACACTGGGTCTGTTGACATGGGAGATCACCACCAGGCACTGATACTGGAACCGAACCTAAGACTTTAAAAGTTCAATGCTCGAAGTTGTCTAACTACTAGGCTACAGCACCTGTTAATCTCTGATCACTTAAAAGGTTAACAATCATTTTCTTCAATGTATCAAATTTCATTCTTAAATACAATGATAGGTAGACTGCTCATATTAAAATGTTGTGCAAACATAAGACATAAAGAGAGACAGGCAGATGGAGACAGAAACTGAGAGAGACAGGGACCAAGAGAGAAAGAGACAAAGACAGAGAGAGAGAGAGACACAGCACAAAAATGTTGAACCATTTGAGACTGTACTGTGATAATAAACAAGACAAGCCTGCTTGGGGTTCTTGTATCCATTGCTGTTGGTGCTGTTCACTCATCCTTCTCCATGCTTGTTTTCACTTCTACATAACTGCTAAGTCAGATAGTTATACTAAAAAAATGTATAAAAAAAAAAAAAATAAATATATATATATATGTGTGTGTATATATGTGTGTGTGTGTGTGTGTGTGTGTGTGTGTGTGTGTGTAGCTGCTATGTTGTCACTGTCAACAGACCCCACATGGTATTGTGACGTTGGTTCAAACACGAAAGGAAACGTCTCAGGAAGCTGCAGCGCCCTCTCGCCCTCCTTCACCAGGGTAGACAACTTTTCCTCATCCACTCCACTGACATAGCACCGGGCCTCCTGCAGACCCAGAGCCAACAATAAGCAGTTTCAGAACCAGAAACACTGTCTTGTCAGGGTTAGATAAATTAAGAGAATGAATGGCCCTTCACAGAAATACTGCATGTACACATTTAAAAAAAAAAAAAAAATGTATACACTAACAAAATCACAAGCACCAACTCTCATACAAATCCAGCTATCACAGTATCATGTTTTTTTTCACAAACTACTCTGTAAAATATTGCTGAGTAAAATGAAGCATACACATAAAAACAAACAAACACAAGTATCGTACAGTGTTCACCACAGCCGCTGCCCCTCATGAAGCATCAGAGAAACAATCAATATAAACTTCCCAAGTAATTATTCAGATATCTATTTCACTTTCAAAATTATTTGTACCCTTCTTTTTATCAATACGAATAATGCACATATGTGCTTCTGAAAGACATTAAACAACTGATTGATAATATCAAAAAGATAAAAGTAAATGGCCCTTCACAGAAATACTGCATGTACACATTTAAAAAAATAAAATAAAATAAATTATTGTATACATTAACAAAATCACAAGCACCAACTCTCATACAAATCCAGCTATCACAGTATTACTTCTTTTTTTTTTCACAAACTACTCTGTAAAATATTGCTGAGTAAAATGAAGCATACACATTAAAAAAAACAACAACACAAGTATCATACAGTGTTCACCACAGCCGCTGCCCCTCATGAAGCACCAGAGAAACAATCAATATAAACTTCCCAAGTAATTATTCAGATATCTATTTCACTTTCAAAATGATTTGTATCTTTCTTTTTATCAATATGAATAATGCACATATGTGCTTCTGAAAGACATTAAACAACTGATTGATAATATAAAAAAGATAAAAGTAATTTCATGATTCAAAATAAAAGATAAAAGCAATTATGATTTGTACTGCTCCCTCTTCTATTCCATTTCAGTGTATTACCTTCAAACTGTTCTCCCTAATTCACCAAACACACTACTCCAGGTTACATAAAAGGCAACTGTGATAAACCTAAACATTTTCTTAACGCCTTGACTGCTAAATCTTGCTGAAATGAGATGTTGTGGCACGTATTTAAAGCGTAATCAGTACCATTCATGTACTCTTAAAGTGAAAAATTTTAATTTGCTGAACAAAGTAATGCAGCCCAAGGAGGAAAAAGCCGAAATAAAGAGTGGTGACCGACATCCTGACCTGAACGCTTTATCTTATCTCAGTGAGGTGACAGCCTTTCACTGAGAAGACTTGTCAGCAATAGACAAGGGGTTAACTTGACTGTGAACCAGGAAGTGAGAACTGGTCAAAGGTATAGAATCATCATCCAGTCCCAAAATCAGCCAGGTTAGTTTTTAATATGATTTTTTTTTTCTTTCTTTTTTTTTTTTTTTTTTTTTTTTCCAATTTGTCTCTAAAATTGCACTGACAGAATTAAAAAAAAAAGAAGAAAAAAAACAACAACAAAACAACTGAATGAAACACAGAGACATCACTCCATCATTACCAAAGCTTGAGTCAAACAAACATTGGAATCATGCAGAATTCTTCAAAGAGCTTTCACCCCATTTGGTTGTTCAAAGAATGATCTAAGAAACGAAAACAAATAACAATTTTTCCTCTTCTTTTTTCTTTTTCTTTTTTTTAATTTTTTTTTTTTTTTTTTTTTTTTAGCCCAGTACCTTCTGCTCTTTAATCCAGTCGGAAACGGATCGCAGACTGAAGTTAGCCCAGCTGCCACTGTAGTAGGAATTCCTGTGGACAACAAGGTATGTAACTAATTATCACAACCATATTCTTTTTTATTGTTTTTTCCTTAAAATGTGTGTTTACTTAAGTTACACTGTAGAGTCAGTCTGAAAATGTAGTCTAATTTCTCTCTCTCTCTTTCTCTCTTTATATATATATATATATATATATATATATATATATATATATATATATATATATATATATATATATAATTATCATTGATAAATCATTATGTTGACCTATGTTAATTTTCACTTTTTGTGCTCTCTCTCTCTCTCTCTCTCTGTCCTCTTATATCTCTCTCCTCTTATTCTCCTCTATTTAGTGTTGTAAATGTCAAATTACCATTCGTGTTTCCATGATGGAGTGATGTGTCTGTTTATTCCATAAACAAAGGGGGGAATCATTATATCAGTACAGCATGTATATATACATGCTGTACTGATATAATGATTCCCCCCTTTGTTTATGTTACTGTTTTCCCTTCGAGGACTGAATGAAAAAAAGCATTATTTTGCATACTCTACTACCCTCAGATAATGAAATTTATTCAGTTCAAATTCTCTCTCTCTCTTTTTTTTTATTTTTTATTTTTTTGCTCGCTCCCAGAACTATTAAAATGGCATTATTTCTATTACTGCTTTTGTAATATGTGCATGCTTATTTTCGTCTCATCTTTTGGTGTTCTTTTTTTTTTCCATTTAATTTTATTCATTGATTGATCATTATCTTGACCTATGTTAATTTTCATTCTTTTTGTACTCTCTCTGTCTCTTTCTCTATCTTTCCCCTTATATCTCTCTCTTCTTATTCTCCTTTATTTAGTGTAGTAAATGTCAAATTACCATTCATGTATCCATGACTATAATATGCATGCTGTACTGATATAATGATTCCCCCTTTGTTTATGTCACTGTTTCCCCTTCGAGGGCTGCATGAAAAAAAAAAAATTGCTTACTGTATTACCTTCAGAAAATAAAATTTATTCAAGTTATTAATTTATTCTCTCTCTGTCAGGAACTGGATGTAAAAAAAAGCACACCAGAGCTTATCTATTATCGTTGAAATAAAGAATTTTGTCTGGTCTCTCTTGTGTCTATAGGTATATCTCTCTCTCCTTACACATGTATACATTACGATTATGATAAATACTTATGTATATATATATATATATATATATTTATTTTATTTTAGATTCCATAAACACAAGCATGTAGTGATGCGCATAGAATGCACACACACACACACACACACACACACACACACAGCATGCGTGCATCTTCACAAATAAAAATCAAACATACACACATTGTATGTATACCTTTACAGTTCACACACACACACACACACACACACACACGTGTGTTTGCGCTCACAAATAAAAATCAAACATGAACACATTGTATGCATACCTTTACAGTTCACACACACACACACACACACACACACACACACATTACACACACTCAGGAGACAACCAACCTGTCAAGGTGTAAAACTGACAATCCAATTCTTGAGAATGCAGCTGCAAGAAGTGTTTCTGGTAAACCTGCACGGTTAGGAACAAAAATCATATGCATGACTACACAGTACAAACAATGCAACCATTCATCTGACAATAACTTCTAGAACAGACTCTCTCTCTTTCTCTCTCTATTTCAGTAAGTCTTAACATCTTAAATACAAAGTCATGACAGCTATTTCATAATGCTGGTTATTGATAAATGCTTCAAAAATTTAATCTCAATCAATCTCAAGACCAGTTAACAGTTAAGTACTGCTTCTTGAAAAAAAACCGTTTCATCCGCTGGTGCTGTTTGCAGTCTGGTAAGTACTGGCAGTAGGCCGAGTAGTTGACGATAACCAAGTAAAAGCAAATGCTGTTCAGCATATTAAAATGTCTGTAATTACCAACGAGGGGGGCATAATATAAACATAAACCTGTATAAGAAACGATGTTCGCTGTTCACTTTCCATAATGTTTACAAATACTGCACACACAACATCACGTGATGATGAATTACCTGTGCCCAAGACAATAACATCAAATTCTTCTGGAAGATCCGAGGCCATCGTAGAAGCCTTTTCTTCAAAGAATATCAAGTCTCGAACTCACTACACTTTAATTGACTTGCCCTTTCTGTAACGTAACTGAGAGGATGACGATTTAAAAGACCAGTTTACAATTTGTCAATCCAGTCCCTGTCTCTCCAACAAATCAGCCCGCAAAGTAATTTCCCTTTCGACGCAAAATATAAGAGTGATTTCCCTTCCATCGCAAATTATGAGACTGGTTGATTCGAAAGAGAAAGCATTGTCTATCAACAACAATGGCAAATCCCCTGTTTCCATCTCTCATGCCAAATGCTGTCGACCGCTTGTGGTTTGCCGTCGATAAGCCATGTGATGACAACGAACAGCAAACGCAACAAGAAGCGGAATACAATGCATGGGTAATACATGACTACTTGTCAGTAATATATTTACTATGAGCAGATGATTAAAGTTAATTACTGTATCTGTATCTGTAGAATACGTTGCTATAGCCACTTATGACATAAACGCAACGGTGGGGGGGAGTGCGCAGCCTAGCATTACTGGTGTCCTGAGAGCCGTGCTTTGAAGCTCTCGACAGATGCTGTCGCCGTTGCCTCGTCCAGATGGTTCCAGTCACGAACAGTGCCAATAAAGAAGGAGTTTCTGAACTGCTCAGTCTGAGATCTGCCTACTACAAAGGATCTTGAATTGTTCCTCATGTGTTTGGAGATGGCACTTGTTGCGTTGTATTCTTTAAAGTCGCGAGGTTTGATGCGACGTCCTTCTTTGTGTGCAGGCAGGAAACCAGTAGGCGGTATGGCCGGTACTAACCCCACAACCACCTTGTACAGAAAAGTTAGGCGTAGATCACTTCTACGTTTCTGTAGCGTTGGCAGCTGCAGGGTAGATAACACCGGGAATAACTAACTTATCATCTCACTGATGTCGTATATTGATAAATATCACACTCGCTGTGTCTGTTGCAGTTACAGAGCATGCATGGCTACTTGTTATTGATACTACGAGCAGATGAATATTTTATTTGATAAGTTAGTTATTTACTCACTGGTGTAATATATTGGTCAATATCATATGTGTCTGTTGCAGTTACAGAGCATTGGTTCCAAGGATCCTCATGTTGTTCCCATTGGGAAAACCCTGGAGGTATGATGCATAACAGAAAATAAATGTTTGAGAGAGAGAGAGAGAGTGTGTGTGTGTGTGAAAAATTCCTTAAACTAAAATGATATTGGTAACTGGAATTACTACAGATAGTTTGTGGAAACAGGCCAATTTATTTTAAGAATCAACATGCTGTATTAAGTATATTGTAGTGCTTGAATGTAAGTGTACATCATTGGTATGATGATTATTCTCATGAAAACAATTTGTGTTATGTGCGAGAGAGAGGGTGAGAGTGTGGAAGTCACCCATATTAAAAGTAAGGCTTATCTGTGTAAACTGTAAAAAGCTAATTTATCAACACCAACTCAACTGTATTTTATCAGTGTTCCTTTATCAGTTCCACCAAATGGTGGAAATAATCCTTCTAAAAAAAATGCTGAAGAATGTTCTCATTTGGCTACAAATATTATGATGATTGCACACATTTCCTGCACTTCGTTGATATATGATATACACGTGTGTGTGTGTGTGTGTGTGTGTGTCAAAGATTATTGGATGTGAATTTTGTAAATTATTTATTGTTGTTGTTATAGAATTTGGTTTGTTTGCTTTTGTTAAGAAAGAACAACCTTATTCTAGAAAAAATGTTATTGAAAAATGAGTTTTTTAATGTGCATAATTGTCACTTTGTGTAAATGATTCTTTATTTCTTCTTCTTCGTTTTTCATGATAAATGTTGACGTGTTATATATATATATATATATATATATATATATATATATATATATATATATATATGGAGAGAGAGAGGGAGAGAGAGATGGAAGGTCAACAATATGTATTTATAAAATAATGTTTGTTGAAGTTTATTGCTTATGATATATGAAACAAGGATCCAAAAGAAAGCAAAATTAAACGGAGTCATGGATTTTCTTTGAGTAGATTTCTGTGATACTACTATCAGTTGGCAAAGATTTTAGTTTGTTGAAAGTTTAATAATGGTTTATGCTTTTATATTTTATATCTGTGGGTCAGTTGTGTTTTGAATGTGGTGATGTGATGAATGATTGAATCATTCTAAAAAAAAAAAAGTTTTGTTTCCACGACCTGTCCCTGACCTAGGTATGCACTCATACGCACAGTCCCTGTATAAATGACTTATTTGTATGTTTTTTTTATGATTTGTTTTTCTTTTGACAGCTCAGAATAGATGTTAAGTAACAAGATCAGTTCTCTGGTTTTTGCTTCCAGTAACTCATTAAACATATCAGGTTAATTGTTGTATAATAGAATGATTATTACAAATTCTTTTCTCCACTTAATTGTATTTTTCATTAAAATTCATTATTAATTACAGCTGTAAAATTAGAAAGGCTTGATCTTTTTTTGAAATTCCCCCCCCCCCCATCTGTCACACTATACTTGTATACAGATTGTAGGCACTCGTCAAGCCTTTAACCCCTTTTGCTGAAAAGCGTCAGTTTTGCATTTAATTCAAAATTTAAACAAAAACAGTGGGCAAAAAAGTAAGAACTCAAAATCACATAATGCTACTGGCAACTGTTCTGTCCTGGCAGCAAATGGATGAAGAGGACGATGAGGACGAAGACGACGAAGGTGAGGAGGATGAAGAAAGCGACACGAACGATGATGAGCTAGACACAGACATGATGGACGACAGAGACTCTGCAGACGATGCCAGCAATTGTAAGTCCGTTTTCCCTCAGTCTCACTCTCAGGTTTTCTGTATGTTTAATTCCATGATTGTGCTGACAAATACGCTCATAAAGACAAGCTTACAGGTCTGGATGTCTGCCACTGTTCTGTATTTGAACTGTTTTCTCTTGGGATTCTATTGCTTTTGTTCAGCAGAATCCATAACACCATTGAGAAGTACATAAACAAGTAATGCATTGAACTTAGACTCATTCTACGCAGATCTCACTTCACCAAGGTTGAGCAGTCAAGCGGTTAATGCAGATGTTGATGTCAGGTGATTGACCAGATGACTGTAAAGTATTCTTCAGAATTATGTTCAGATGAAGACTGGTAAGCAATGCAGCATTTTGCAGTTGTACTGGTAGATTTTCTTGTGTTTCACATTTACTATGTATCTAATATTTCAATTTCTTTTTTTCTTTCTTTCTTTTCTGTTTCCTTTCTTGTTTCTTTCTCCCATGCCTCAGTGCAGTGGTGTTGCTTCCATCTTACTCTGCCCCCCCCCCCCCCCCACCCATAATCATTTCATTGTGTTTATATATCAAATTATTTGTTGATTTCGTTTAATTACTTGGTTTCATTTCAAGTTAATACTTTATGCCAAAAATGAAACACATCATTAAAAAATTGTTATGCTAATATTTTGTACAAACCTAGGATTGACTCTGAAGGCTCTTTGTACTAATAGCAGAGCACTGGCTTTATGCATAGTCAAATGTCTACTCACTTATTTAATGTTTTTGTTTTTTATTAAAGCAGATGTGGTGTAGCGTGTTTTAATCAGTGTCACACACTTTGACGCCTCCTTGAAGCTGAAAACTGGAACTTATAGATGTCCCGTTTCAGATTGATCAGCTGGACTGAACGGTATTGTGCTGAGGATGATCTGACAGCGACCGCCATAGGAGTCCACTTCTCCACACTGGTGTGTTGAGGAACCTAGTCCCATCATCGGTAGCTTGAATTCTGTTTTGTGTCAATTTAATAATGATATGCAATAAACTAGTTGTGAACATGGTGAACTTTTTCTTGTTGGGGTTCGTTTCTGTTTGGGCAGGAGGGAAAAGAAAACGGAATCAAGTATGCTGTTGGTGCATATGTGCGCACGTATATATGCACGCATACACATGTGCATGCACACACACACATACACACACTCACATACACACGCACGCACGAACACACACAACACACATACTGATACACAGACGCACATGCACATGCACAGACACACACACACACACACATACACACACAGTCGGGAATAGAAACTGGAATCGGACACGCTCTCATTAATTTTGTTTGGATGCACATATGTGCACGCACACACACGCACACACACACTCATACATGCACACACATTCAATCACATGTACACACACACACACACGCATACACACACACTCGTGAGCGCACACAAACGCATGCATACAACAAGGATAAATTGAACTGAGCCCAATCTAAGGACTTATAGTAGAAATGTACATAATAAACATTTTAAATTTGTAAGTCATCCAATTGTGTGTCTGCGTGTGTGCAATAAACGTTTCATTCGTGTGAACTTATGCATGGTAATATTTCATGTAGTATTCATACTGAATTGTCATACCAACCTCTTCCACCTTCTGCACACCCCACACCCCCACCTCGTTCACACACACACACATGCGCACACACTACTGACAAAGAATGAGTTGCATTCATTCAGTTTCCACCGCCAGAACCAGTACTACTCTCACACCCACCCCACCTCTCTTAACCTTTGCTGGCTATCGTGGGTCGTACACGACCCCGAAGGGTACGAAAACGCAAATATCTCAACCAATTCTTAATATTTTTCTAGGAAATTTCAGAAATGCTTCCTGCACCTAAAAGGCCAACATTTGCCAAAATTTTTTTTTAAATTCATTTATTAGTTAATAAGTAATTAAAGGTGGCGTTTTAACTACACACGGACGCTTTTGTGGGTCGTGTGTGACCCATGCTTTTTAAAGAGGAAAAAACGTGGTCACCCCTCGAAAGCTCGTGTGGGTCATGCACTACCCATACCTTTCTAATAGTGATTTCAGAAGGTTTAATTTTACTTTCAATATCCTCACTACCCCACTACTCTCCCACTACCCCCGCCCCCCACCCCCGTGTATAGGATGTTATGAGTCATCTCTCTCTCTCTCTGTCTCGCTGTCTGTCTCTGTCTCAGTCTCTCTCTTTCTCTCTGTCTCAGTCTCTCTCTCTCTCTATCTCTGTGTGCATAAGTAGGACCCAGCGGACATGGAGGAGGAGTCCTCCTCCAGTGGCGTTGAACAGCAACCACAAGGTGTTGTTCATGGAACAATACGAACCGGTGGGAGCAATGACATCGAAAGTGACGAGGGCACTCATCATTCTGAGCATAACGTTTTCAGTAGTGACACTGAGACAGAATCAGATCATGCAGATGACAAAGACATGCAGTCAGAAGACAGACAAATGACAAAAAATGACGGACACAAGCTATCAGACATGCAAAAAGAAACACGTAATACAGAACCGACAAACAGACTAACTTTCAACAGCGTACTTCCAGTGCCTATATCATCTCACCAAGTTGTGCACGTGGAAAGCCAGGGCCAGCCAACACTCAACCCCCTCAGCTCGCAGACTGAGGGCCAGAAAGACTACCTGTCAACCACGTGGAAACGGTCAGAGCAGCATTGTGGACTCGTTTAGACGAGGACATCCTGCTGAACGGGTGAAGGGACACCCATAGAGACAGAGGTCGGAACACAGCACACACTGGTGCTGCAGTTCAGAAAAAGGACACAGGCCAGGCCACAGTTCAACTTGATGATGCTTCAAATGGAAAGCGCAACGCTGTGTGCAGATGTAATGTAACAACCAATGTCAAAGTGAGTCTGAGCAATAATCATGAAGTTAACTCTCTCCATACGAACGGCGAAAGAGAAGACGTTAACAGCGTTTCACCCCAATTACCACCATCAAAATATTGCAAGCGGAACGCTCTTATACTGAAGGGGTGAATGTTGACAAAAAATACCACAATTCTGACGACGGAAGCTAAAGGTTGGGTCATTGAGACACCCACTGGACATCCGAGGGGTCTGTGTAGAGGAGAAGAGAGGACTGGCCATACTGAGTGAGTTAAATCTCTAAATTTCAATGTGAATGGTCTTCTGTCGAAATTAGATAACAAGGAATTTTATGAATACATAGATTAACATGATTTTGTTTGTTTAACAGAAACCTTTACTGCGACTGAATTTGAGTTGTCACCTTTCTTTGGTGGACAGAGCACACAGGATGACACCGCGTTTATGGCGTGGGAATGTTGTAAAAAAGGGTTATACATTGAAGGCAACGAACAGATCTGGGAGCACAATCTGGTCACAGCGGGACATTACATTGTTTCCTACATGTGTCCTTACCTTTCGTTCCGGCGGTGTGTGTGTGTGTGTGTGTGTGTGTGTGTGTGTGTGTGTCTTCTGGGTAAAAACATGGGGCGTGAACGACATCCGGATGACATTGCTTTCCGTGAAAGCACAACCACAGACGATTTACGTGTATTTGCTTATCATTTGAAAAAGATATTTTGATTGTGTATGTATTGGATTCTTGACTGCTATGTTTCAAACGCCCACGAAAGGATCCCTCTGTGAGCGTGTGTGCGTGCGTGCGTGCGTGTGTGTGTGTGTGTGTACGCGTACACACGCACGCACGCACACAGACACAGATAAAGACACAGACAGACACTTGATTTTAAAATATCTTATCTTTCTAGACGTAAACTGAGGTATATTTTTGCTGAATACAAGATTAAAAAAAATAGGTCACTGGTGCGGAGTAAGGTTCGTTCAAGTCTTAACTTCTTGCATTGGAAGAAAAGGAGTAACCGGTGTAGTTATCAGTTTTTATACCCTCTGTTTGTTTCCCCTCCTCCAAAAATCTATCTATCTGTCTAACTATTCTATCTACATGTCATATGTGTTTATTCTTTTGATGAGTATTATGATTATGTTTCTAATTTGTAATGTATAAATATTTAGCAATAGCAATAGCAGTGTTAGTAGCAGCAGTCGCAATATCAGCAGGAGCAACAACATCACCAGTAGCCGGGAAGTAGCAACGGTACAGTAGCAGTATTAGTAGCAGAGTAGTAGAATTAGCAGCAGCAGCAGTAGTAGTAGTAGTTGATCAATGCATAAAGCAAAAACAGTCCCCTCAAGGCCCGATGTGTACGGGCAGATCAGACCTTTCAATTAACGAACTTGAGAAAGATAAGTAAATCAGAAACAATGTATCACTACAGTGCAGTTCCAACAAAAATGACCTACAATTGAACGTGATACACAACACAGCACCACACCACACCACACACACAAGGCAGAATTTTGACCAGAGAAAAAAAAAAGTCGAAGGTCAGGTTAATCCTAACACCGGCCTCTTTATACTTGTTGAGTATAAAAAAAAAAAAAAAAAACATTTAAAAGAAACTTTTTTCCACAATGGCGAACAAGAACAAGCCAGTGAGTGTTAGTGTGCAAACGACCAACACAAACTGGAAAAGTCCTTTGGGTTTGTTCTTGTTGCTGTTGATTGAAGCGTTGGTGTTAGCGTCGTTAACAGTTTGGCAAAATGAATCTCTGGAATATTTTTCAGAAAATGCGGAAACAGGACGACGTCTTCTTCTTGAACTTGAAGATGTGTGTGCTCTTAAGGTTTGTGAAAATCGACCATTGCATGATCTTCATAATTTCTTTGCTTGGTTGGTTGGTGACACTGCATAAGAAATAACACCAACAGAAACTGGGTTTTAATGTGTGTCTGGGAATAAGTCATTTTCGAACAAAAACAGTTGAATCTTATCATTAAAACAGTTCAGGTGCAGTAGTCACAGATTACTTATTGAGACCGGAAGACGTTATAATATTCCACGTGAGTGAATATACCCTCTTGTAACTGCGATACGGATGTGACTGAAGGCGAATTCCATTTCGCTATAAAATGCCCGAAATTTGCATGTCTTCAAAATGATTTCAATGCAATGACATATTTGATTCAACTTTTTTATTCTTAAAATTTGTTGAAAGCAGGGAGAAGTGTATGTGTGTTTGAAAGTGGAAAAAAAATAATCAAATATGGGAAAGATTACAAGACGATTATTATCGTTGTTTATCTGTTTTCATACCCAGTTTCATGGTTTTAATTCACTGTTTACGCTTTGATATTGGTGAATAATGCAAGCGCTGTCATTTCATATCCCCCATGCCCCAGTGGGGCACATAGGATTATAATTATATTCTTGATTGTTGGTTCTTAATTCTTGTGTGTGCGTCTTGTGTTTTCCTGTCTCACAGACGCGTTATTGTAATGCGCTTTCAGAGGCTTAGCAAGCGCAATGTAAACGTACCACTATGATCATGATCATGATATGCAGCAGCAGTAATAGTAGTAGCTGCAGAAGTAGTGGTAGAAGAAGTGCTCTTATTGTTATTATCATTGTTGTTGTTGTTGTTGTTTTATCATTATTATTATTATTATTATTGTTATCATATTATTATTATTATCATCATCATCATCATCATATTATTATTATATTGTTGTTGTTGTTGTTGTTACTATTATCATTATTATCATTGATATTAGGAAGAAGAGGATAGCGGAGACACAGACACAGACACAGACCTGACTCGCAGAGGACGCCAGACTCTGTCAGATATGTTTCAAGAGCTGCTGCAAGCACAGAAACTGGTGCTGAGCAACGTGTGTCGGCAGTCTCCCCGTCTCTGTCAGTTTGGTGAGAAAACTGTTATTCTTGATACTTATATAGCGCCTATCCTCGGCCAGAGACCAAGCTTAACCCTTTCACCGCCAGTCAATTTAGAGTACAAAATTCCCTTGTGGTATAAACACAGAAAAGACAGTGGCTAAGAATAGCTGGGGATTCCCGCTGCGATGTATAGAAAATATGCCCTATCCTACCACCGAACATTAAGAGCAGTAGGTTCATGGATAACAGACCAAGGAATGGTCACCTTTCAGTGACATGGGTCCTCTACCACGCCTGTGCATAAATGCGAGCTTGGCGGTGAAAGGGTTAATCAAGCGCTTTACAAACACGGAGTCATTTTCAAAGCAGGCTTCCTGCCTGGCTGGATGGAGCCGACTGACAGTTGCAATGCTCAGGTGCTCATCATTCGTTTCCCGTGTCGTTCCGCGAAGCTTCAGTCAATATATAGATAGATAAATAAATAAATATATATATATATATGTGTGTGTGTGTGTGTGTGTGAGCGTGTGTGTGTGTGTGTGTGTGTGTGTGTGTGTGTAAGAATGGATTTTACCAAACCATTTGCCAGGGACAACTCTCCTGTTGTCGCGAGGTTGTTGTTGTTGTTGTTTTTTTTTGTTGTAAGCAAGTGCTTACAGTGTACCATCACATTATACGTAACACAACCTTTTTTCCTTCTGTTTGTTTTTATTATTATTATCTGCGTGCCTGTATGTGTGATCTTTCGCTGTGCGTAGACTATACGATTGATCCTTTCATTGCGAGGTGAGACTACGGAAACTGAACGATTCACACAGGAAGGAAGAAGGTTTCAAGGCTAGACTTGGAAGACCTGAGCTGCAGACTTGAACGAAATAAGGGAGCTCATTCCAAGAATGGGGTCAAGAGTCGGAGAGAGAGCTCTGCGTGTGTGTTTGTGTGAGTGTGTATAGGAAGCAATGGAGGAGGAAGAGAATTGGAGCACAGGGAAGGATTACGTATCTTCTCTTTCTTGACCTTACCAAGAACACTGCAACCTCTTTGTTCAGTGATTAACCAACAACATACAAAAGGTCCCGTACCCTTTTACGTCAAGCAGCTCAGTGAATTCATGTCCATTCTGTCTAGGAAGGCGGGGCTCTATGCTCTTCTTCCGCCGTTTTAACTTTCCCAAACCAAAGTCAGGTACCCATTCACACCAGAGTGGGGTGAGGGAAAATTGGAGTAAAGTTCTTTTCCCAAGAAAGCAACACCAAGCCAATACGGGGCCTCGAACCCTGATCATTGGTGAACACTGGCCGATACTGCCACTGCGACTCGAACAACAATATAAAAAAAAAAGAAAAAAAAAAAAAAGAAAGAAAAAAGAACGAACTGAAAAGACACAAACAAACAGCCAATGTGAACAGAAAAACAAGTCACTGACAAATTGTGATTATGCGACTTTGTTCAAAAGATTACTGTTTTCCGGTTTTAAACTGGACAACAATGATATCATCTTATTGCTGGTGTTGGTGAAAAAGAAAATCTTGAATCGATGACACATAAGTGTCAGAACTACCGACAACATAATGAATCATGCTGATGTTGAGATTTAGTCAGAATGACTATGTGAATGAAGATGTAATAGCATTGAAAATAATAACATCGAAGGACATATTTCTATAGTTTTTTTTTGTTTTTTTGTTTTTTTAATCGCTTGCGCTGATTACTAATTGAAAGAAATGTTTGTATAGTTTAACCTGTTTGTTTCTTTACAGGGTCGAAGGGCCAGCTCGGAGAAACAGGTGATAAAGGTAAGAGCATAGGTTTACATGTGTAAAGTGTGTGTGTGTGTGTGTGTGTGTGTGTGTGTGTGTGATAGACATGGAGACCATGGCAATGTTTTGTTTTGTTTTCAATGTACAGTCATATGACACAACCGTTATTGTCGATACCGAGAATGTCACTGAACAGAGATTCTGCTGACAAGGCGGGGTGCAGCAGCGAACACATCAGCCCAGATAAAACTGGACCAGACCACGAAGAGTTTGTAGATCTCGTTCCGCATGTGCTTGGGTGTCAGTGTGCTGTGTGTTGTGGATACGTTTTCCTTTTCTCAAATTGGACAACTTAACACGTTCTTCCTCTAACATCTTTTTTTTTTCATCCTGTTTTAAGAACCAGTATGTACAATCCACATTATTATTGCTCGAATATTCCAGTACAATATCGTCTGATTCACAGAATAACACATCGGCACAATTAGATATATTCCAAATAATCTTTAGAAGTGCTGTGTTTCTGTTTGTCCCTCAAGTGTCTTTGTACCAGTCCTCTCTTCTCCTCTATACAGACCCCTCGGATGTCCAGTGGGTGTCTGAATGACCCAACCTTTAGCTTCCGTCGTCAGAATTGTGGTATTCTTTGTCAACATTCACCTCTTCAGTATAAGAGCCTTCCGCTTGCAATATTTTGATGATGGTAATTGGGGTGAAACGCTGTTAACTTCGTCTCTTTCGCCGTTCGTACGGAGAGGGTTAATGCAGCAACGTAACTTTTCACAATGCCAGCATCGAATCCGACCACTGTACTTTCAGTTACTGCCTTATTGTCATTGTCGGGTTGTTGATGAAACTGAGAGGTGTCACAGAATGATGAAGAAGAAAGATCTAAGTTGTCTGGCACATGTGACACAACTGTTGTTGCCTCTTCGTTCTGGTCCATGCACACACCGGAATGTGTTGTGTGTCTGTCCGTCGTATCAGTTTGTTTGGATCGATTGTCAGAAAAAGTGGGATTGTGAAAATGGATAGAATTTTCAATATATAAAAAAAAATGGAGATTTTTTGCAGTGAATACCTTGTCTGCATTCATTTTGGGATTCACACTTATAAGATGCACACACTCACAGAGATGTATGTATGATGTACACATACCATACATAACTCACTCACACTTGACTTACTCTCACTTACACTCACTCTCACTTACACTCACGCTCAGTCACATACTCACTCTCACTCACTGATGTATTTATCTATTATTTATTCACCTTTTTTTTTCTCAAGGCCTGACTAAGCGCGTTGGGTTACGCTGCTGGTCAGGCATCTGCTTGGCAGATGTGGTGTAGCGTATATTATGGATTTGTCCGGAACGCAGTGACGCCTCCTTGAGCTGCTGAAACTGAAACTGTCAGAAAAAGACTGTTCCTTCACAACACAGTCAGCATCAGCTGCAACACGTGCCTGTCTTTCTCTCTGCTGCCTGGATCTTTCCTGGTCCCGTCTAATCTGACTTGGCGGTTTCCTCCTTAAGTATTGTACCTGCGTGCTGCGGTTCAAGACGGGGTCCGCCATTGTTGTTGACATTTCGGTGTCACTGGCTTAAAGTCTTAACTCCCGAGAGCAAGGTTTCGGTTGCGCCCCTTTTCTCTGCATTCAAATTTTGTATTACGTGTAGCTGACACATTTTGTACTTTCCAAAGTCAATTCAGGTCTAGATTGGAAGCTGCTAGGCAAATCTCGCTCTCTGCCATAAATGAAGCCAAACCGTAGCTTTATTAGGCTTTTATTTTGAATAAACCTTCACCGACGTCACAGTGTCAGACTCTGGTGAGAAACTGGCTTGATTCAAATCGCCCGCCATTTATAGTCCGGTTCAGGCTTTAAGTCGCCAGACGACCACTGTGCTGTCGCCGTCGCCCACCACTTTACAACTCGTCAGTGCAATGTCGGTCAGTAGGGCAGACAGGGTTTTCTCCACAGTCGCAGAAAGCCCAGTCTCTGGCATTTTGAGACAAAACTGACGATTTTTTTTTGTTTTACGCGGCTTTCTCAAATGTCACCCTGTCGCTTCGTGTGTGTGTGTGTGTGTGTGTGTGTGTGTGTGTGTATGTGTGTGTAGGGGGGTGGGGGTGGGTCTCTGCGTGTGTGTCTGATGATAAAGGGATTGGAGGTGATAAGAAAAGGGATAATAAGAGTGAGATAGAGGGAGACAGACAGAGAAAGACAGACAGACTGACTGACTGACAGACAGAGACAGATGGACAGCGAAAGACAGACAGACAGAGACAGAAGGACAGCGAAAGACAGACAGACAGACAGAGGCGAAAGACAGACAGACAGAGACAGATGGACAGCGAAAGACAGACAGACAGACAGAGACAGATGGACAGCGAAAGACAGACAGACAGAGACAGATGGACAGCGAAAAACAGACAGACAGACAGACAGAGACAGAAGGACAGCGAAAGACAGACAGACAGACAGAGGCGAAAGAGAGAGAGACAGACAGACAGAGACAGAAGGACAGCGAAAGACAGATAGAGGCAGACTGACAAAAACAGAGAGACAGAGGCAGACATACAAACAGAGAGGGGTGAGGAGGAGTCGGAGGAGGGTTGGGGGCGTGGGGGGGAGCGAGAGGGGTTCCTGCTATACACCACTGTTCTGATCAGACCAACACACACACACACACACACACACACACACACACACACACAACACAGGCATGCCTGGGGACCAGGGCCGGAGGGGAGAGCGGGGCCCGACAGGACCACGGGGCCACAAGGGACGCCAGGGGACACCAGGGGACCGAGGGACCACCGGCCCTAACGGTTCTCAGGGTTACCCAGGACCCAGAGGGCTCCAGGTGAATGCTTTACTTTAAAACTACCCTGTAAGCAACTACCGGCCCCCCTCTCTCTCCTCGCCCCCCACTCCACCCCCCCCCCTGCCCCCTCCCGCCCCCCAACTCCCACAAATTCCACCCTGACGATGCGGGTGGGTGTTTACTGGTTGATTTCAATCTGTCTTTTAGCTTTTTTGGTTTAGATTATTTTTCTTAAATTTCCTATTTTGATTACACATAGGCAATTGACACAAACGTGCACTCTCTCTCACACACACACACACACACACACACACACACACACACACACACACACACAGGGGAGATAGTAAACGAAACAAAAGAAAAAGAAAGAAAAGAAAAACACATACTGACAAAATCTAGTGAGCATAAGTACTGTATATAAGTATGTTAGTCATTTGAATGTGTCAAACAGAAGAGAAAAACACCAATTCCGCCCAAAACATATCATTTGCATGTAGCATAATATGTATTTTATATGTATACCTTCTTTACCTAACAGTAAATCATTTGAAAATTGCACCATTAATTCACATAAAAAATATCTGGGAGTTTTAGTATCTATAGTTTGAAATTAATGGACGTGTTTATATTTTGTTTTGTTTTTTGTTTTTCCAATGAAAGGTACATATGGTAGCTTTTCTGAATACTTCAAATTGCCAGACGGTCTCAAGACAGGGTGAGATGCTGTGACGGCATTTTCGGAAACGTCTTCCGAGTGAATGTAACACACACACACACACACACACACACACACACACACACCTATACACACCTATACACACACACACACACACACACACACACACACACACAACACGCACATGCGCACACACACACACACACACACACACACACACACACACACACACACACCACCACCACCACCACCACCACATCAACAACAACAACAGTTTACATAGGCAAAATAGCAACACAGCGAATCGGGTTCACCAGTGTAGTGATAGGCAGCGAATCGAGAACAGGGTTGGTGAATCGGTCGGTGTAACACCGCCGAACACACACCTTCTCCTTTTCTTAGGGAGCGACAGGGGAGACAGGAACCAGCGGCCCAAAAGGTGACAGAGGGGACACGGGCCCCGCGGGACCACACGGACAGACAGGGACGCAAGGACCCAAAGGCTACCCTGGTCTCATGGGGACCATGGGGACCACGGGCAGGGCAGGGGAGACCGGTCCTCAGGGACCAGCCGGGGAGAGGGGACCAGGTGGGGACAAGGGGGCCAGGGGGGAAACAGGTCCCAAGGGGTCCCTGTTGCCTGATGGCTGCGTCTGCGCGAGTGAGGAGATGCTTCGATCTTCTTCTCCTTCTTTTTCTTCTTCCTTCCTTCTTCTTCTTCTTCGTTCGTGGGCTGCAAATCCCACGTTCACTCGTATGCACACGAGTGGGGTTTTACGTGTATGACCCCGTTTTAACCACGCCATGTATAGACGGCCACATTCCTTTTTCGGGGGTGGTGGGTTGATACGATACAATACAATACAATAAAATACAATCCGATACAATGCAATCCAGTGCAATGCAATACAATACAATCCGACGCAACGCAATGCAATACAATGCTATGCAATACGATACAATGCAATGCGATGTTATTCAGTATAATGCGATGCAGTATTATTCAGTACAATGCGATATGATATGATACGATACGGTAAGATACAGAACGGTACGATACAATACGATACAGTACAGTACAATACAAGTATGATACAATATGATACGATACGATTCGATGCCCTACGATACAATGCAATGCCCTACGATACGATGCAATGCCATACGATAAGATAAAAATTAATGCAATAGCATACAAGACACCACATCTATTAGTCATTTGTTCATCCAACTGGAAATTAACTGTGCATCCACAGGTTCATCAGTCACACTACATAATCTGTCAGCTCATGCGGTCGAGTCCAGCGCACACAAAACATGCCAAAGTTTGGGCTAAAAGATCAGCTTCAGTACTGAAAACAAAAAGAGATACATGATGCAAGATACAGCAATACGTTGCTATCTCCAAACGAAGAAATTGTTAACAAGTTTGCTGATAAAAAAATGAGACATATCAAACAGCGCTTGCATTTCCGCCACAGAACATCACAAAGATTACTTTCTTTCTTTCTTTGTTTCATTTTAATAATTTTTATTTTACCATGCGCACACGTTCCGACATGAACACTCATCCATAATAAATCTATTTTATAGAAAAGATATGCTCAACACCGTATAAGTTCATGATATAATTAATGGTATGCTATGCCCAGTGACCTAGATTGTATTTGTATTGATAAACCAGAAATAAGGTAAGTAAACAAATTTATATAAATCATTCAACACGAAAATGCAAAGTATAATGCACACATTGCCAGTATATACTAGAGGGTGTGTGTGCGTGGATCTCCCACTCTCTCTCTCCCTCCTCCATGACGGTTTAACCCATCTCGTGCAATTTTCTTATGCACTGCATTCTCTTCTGACTCGCAGAAATGCCTACCATCCAGGGCAACTTCAGCCAAGTGGAGACCGTTCCCCATCGCCGACCCCTGACCTTGCACTGCGAGACCAGCGACCCTCGGGTCAAGGTCGAGTGGCGCAGGACAGACCGGAAGCCCCTCAAGGGAAGCGTGACGATTTCCGGAGGGGACATCACCTTCACTGCAGTCACGGCGGAGGAAGAAGGGATGTATGAGTGTGTCGCCGCTTCCGCCTTCGGTGACGTGTCCAAGACGGTGAAAGTTCGCGTGCTTGGTGAGCTGGTATTGAAAAAAAAAAAAGTATTTGTATTTGTATTTCTTTTTATCACAAGAGTTTTCTCTACGTGAAATTCGGGCTGCTTTCCCCAGGGAGAGCGCGTCGCTATACTACACCGCCACCCATTTTTTTTTGTATTTTTTCCTGCGTGCAGTTTTTTTTTTAATTTGTTCTTCCTATCGAAGTGGATTTTTCTACAGAATTTTGCCAGGAACAACCCTTTTGTTGCCGTGGGTTCTTTTACGTGCGCTAAGTGCATGCTGCACACGGGACCTCGGTTTATCGTCTCATCCGAATGACTAGCGTCCAGACCATCACTCAATGTCTAGTGGAGGGGGGGGGAATATCGGCAGCTGAGCCGTGATTCGAACCAGCGCGCTTAGATTCTCTCGCTTTCTTGGCGGACGTGTTACCTCTAGACCATCACTCCATATATATATATATATATATATATATATATATATATATATATATATATATATATATATATATTTTTTTATGAAAAGCAACTGATTGATAGTGATAATAAAATCAAGAACTGAGTGAAGTAACTAAGTAACTAAGAAAGTACTAAATGCGTGAGTGAATGAATGACAGAATAAATAAATAAAATACAGTAGCAAATTAATGAAGAAGTGAATGGGTACAGAACAACAACAACAACAGCAGCAGCAACAATGGCGACGACGATGATGATGGTCATCATCATTATCATCATCACTATCATCATCACCAACACCATCACCATCATTATCATCACTACCACCATCATCATCATCATTATCACCATCATTATCATCATGACAGACAAAGTGTTTTGTTATGTTGTGTTGCATGGTGTTGTGATACCTTTTGTCACATCAGATTTCTGCGTGTGAAATGCGGACTGCTTCCAACAGGATGGGTGTGTCGCAACAATGCTGTGTCTTTTGTCTCTAAAAGTTTTATTCGTTGTTTTTTTTTTTTATCACAGGGGATTTTACTTCTGAATTTTCCAGGTACAACAAACTTTTTTTCTTTTCTTTTTTTTGGCTGGTGGTTCCTCTACATGTACTAACTGCATGCTGCACACTGGACCTTGGCTTATTTTCTCACGCGAATGACAAGCAGTCAAACCTCAAATAAAGATCATGTGGAAGAGGTTAAAAAAAAAAAAAAAGAGATGATAATTAGTATTTATACAGCACTGAATCTTGTGCAGAGACAAATCAAAGCACTTTCAAACCATTCACACGCATGCATAACTCTAAACTTGAGAAACTGAAGACAAAATAATAATAAAAAAAAACTAGGACACTCGTTTCCAAATCGGGTGCATCACCACAAGGCGACCGTGTGTGTGTGTGTGTGTGTGTGTGTGTGTGTGTGTGTGTGTGTGTGTGTGTGTGTGTGTGAGTTTGTGTGTGTGTGTGTGTGTGTGTGTGTGTGTGTACATATGTAAATGTCTGTCTGTCGTTCGGTCTGTATGTATGCATGTCTGTATGCATGTGTGTGTGTATGTGCAGCACCATCCCCAAACGACTGTGACTTCGAGCAGGACCTGTGTCTATGGACCAACAGTGTGCACGACAAGTTCGACTGGACACGCCACAGTGGTCCTACCCCTTGGGCCAGAACTGGACCTAAAGTGGACCATACTCTGAACAGTGGTCAGTCTTTTGTAGCAGTAGTAGCAGCAGCAGCAGCAGCAGTAGTAGTAGTAGTAGTCGTAGCAACAGCAGCAACAGCAGGAATAATAGTAGTAGTAGTAGTAGCAGCAGCAGTAGGAGTGGAAGTAGTAATAAAAGTGGCGATGACAGTGCTAGTTAAAAGTTCAGTTTTCATAACCCACAGCGGCAGTGCCTGGGAAGGTGGAGCCCAGTCCTCTTCTACTGCCGCTTTTAACTTCCCCGACCGAGGTCAGGAACCCATACCTGAGGGCTGTGAGAGAAGGTGAGGACAATCGGAACAAAGCACCTCTCCCCATGGACACAGCACCGATATCGAAACGGATGTCTGGAACTCGGATCACTTGAGAACATTGGATCGGAAATCCAACGCTTTACCGATTCTGCTACGCCTACCCCTTCAAGTTGTTAATTTTCTAGTTTCGAGTTTAATAAACCATCAGTTCCTACAGGAGCATCGGAGGTTTCAATATCGTTTAACAAACAACATGCCCAACACGTACACGTGTGCACATGCAAATATATTCAACCTATGTATAAATGAACAAAAAAACCTAAAGAGATAATATACACCTTTCCCCCCTTTATTCGTTTCAGCTCAAGGCCACTACCTATACATTGAGGCGTCTGGCAGTCGGCTGAACGGTGACAACGCCCGTCTGGAATCCATGCCTCTCAACCCGTCTGAACCCTACTGCCTGACTTTCTGGTACCACCTGTACGGTTCTTCCATCGGCAGCATCAATGTCCGCATCAAGGTGGGTTGCTGACATAACAATATTGGTCAAACGTGTGCCTCAAATGGCATACATGGTGGCTCATTCACCGATCGAAACATCACTGGAAAGACTGTCCTAGCGAACATGTGCTCTGATGCATGGTCTGTATCGAATATGTACCAGTTTCCTCCTTCTTTAATTTAACTCACTCAGTACGGCCAGTCCTCTCTTCTCCTCAACACAGAACCCTCGGATGTCCAGTGGGTGTCTCAATGACCCAACCTTTAGCTTCCGTCGTCAGAATTGTGGTATTCTTTGTCAGTATTCACCTCTTCAGTATAAGAGCGTTCCTCTTGCAATATTTTGATGATGGTAATTGGGGTGAAACGCTGTTAACGTAGTCTCTTTCGCCGTTCGTATGGAGAGAGTTAAACAAAAAATTGAACGTCACGTAGTCTTTCACGGCCATCGGGGCGGTGAATTCATATCCAATTAATTTTGTCTAGGGCTTAGCATAAGAAGGTTGGGCCCAATCTTCTCCTTTCGCCATTTTAAAACCTTCCTCAACGTAAGTGGTGTACCTATTTACAGGTTGCTTTCTTGTAATTCAGAGATTTCTTTCTTCTTTTTTTTTCTTTTTTTCTTTTTAATCACCGCTCTAGCAACTTCCACTCGGATAAATAAAGACGTAATGCATTTTATTCCTTTTGACTGTATTGTTTAGTACTATATTGCAATACACTGTATAATACGAATATCGCATTTCATTGCATGGCATTTCCTTCCCTTGCTCAGAAAAACGGTGTGACCGGTCCCCCGATCTGGTCTCAGGGCGGTCCCCAAAAAGACCAGTGGGAGCAGGCCGTCCTTGACATTGATCCGCAAACAACCCCCTTCTCCCTCATCCTAGAGGGCGCTCGGGGCAGCTCCTTCAACGGCGACGCCGCCATTGATGACATCACAGTGAACGAGTCACCCTGCGCAAGTGTCTCCGCGTCTCTGATTGGCTGACTTTAAACGGGGCTAGATCTACTTAGGGAGTTAAATGGTTGTAGGGAATTGATCGGTTGGGATTTTTGTTGTTGTTGTCGTTGTTGTTGTTGTTGTTGTTGTTGCACATCAACTAAATGTGATGTAAACACGATAAATTTTTATCACCTGTAACCCAAGAATTGTAATGCATTTAACTTCTTCGATCAGCTCGCCATTGACATGAAATAGAACAGTTTACAGGGAGCTTTTGACGCTTCTGTCTTGTTGAAACTATGAAGTGTGCCTATTTTTCGTTGAATGGAGACTCAAACGGTGAAATTCTGACCATTTAGTTAACTGGTCAATACTTTCCTGAAGAGAAGAGGACACAATAAATGAATTAGTATTACAGAAATTATAGTGGTAACTTTGGCAAACCGGTATGCCGTAGTTAATGGTGATAATGCACATGAGGTTATTTAAGAATGAGGCCGATTCAACATTTCTCTGAAACTGCTGATGTGATAACCTTATGACGATTTCTCACGGGATGAATTCCTTTCTTGATTATGTAACACAAAATGGAAAATGGTCGTTGCGGCCAAACGTTGAGCTGTGTATTTCTGTTACAGTCTTGGCAGACGCTGTATACATGTGGTCAATGAGTGTCTTTTGAGATGTGTGTGATTCGTGTTTGTTTGTCAGTGAACTGATTTGTAGTCATTGAAGTCATTGAAGAGCAGCGAAGCATCTTCCATCATTGATGTCAATTTCTCAGACCAGTCAGCATGTTCTGCAGGGTTTCTTTTAATAAAGCCAATGTGAATCTGTTTTGATTTTATTGTGTTGATTGTACTTTATCCACATTCATTAAACACAGCGGTCTTCAAGTGGTTCAGTTTTAACTGATATTCTCCTGAACATAAATAAGTGAACCTGTTTCCTTTCGATTATATGGGTCTTTGCGAATGACATTATTAGACCCAAACCAAGTACACATTCTGATTCTGTCAATGCAGGATTGTATTCTCGGTGTTAAATCCTAGATGACATTCAACAAACTAAAGTTAAACGATGAGAAAGCTGAAGCTATGATTATTTCCTCTGCAAGAATGTCCGCATCTACTTCTTTTCCTGCCTCTGTTGTGGTTGGTGATGCAACAGTTCAGTTTTCTAAATCAGCAAGGAAACTTGGAGTCATTCTGGAATCAAACCTCAGCATGCATGCTCTGGTAGTAAATCTGATACGCATCGTCAATTGTCAGCTTCGTCGCATCAACTCTATCCGTCAGTACCTTTCTGTTGAAACTACTAAAACTCTTCTTTCTGCTTTTGTGCTGTCACAAATCGACTACTGCAATTCTCTTGTCATAGGCTGTCCTCATAATATTCTTCAGCGAATTCAAAAACTTCAAAACAATGCTGCCCGTCTGACTCTCAGAGTCCCACGTACTGATCACGTTTCTCTTCACCTCTGCACTCTATACTGGCTCCCCATTGAAGCGAGAATCAAATACAAAGTTGCGTGTCTCTGCTATTCTGCTTTCCACTCCGCATGACCTACATATCTTTCTGACCTTATCAGTGTTTACACTCCCGCAAGAAATCTCCGCTCTTCCTCTGACTGTTACCTTTTGAAACTTCCTCGTGTCAATACAAGAACCTATGGTGAACGTTCTTTCCCCTTTGCTGCTCCTCACATCTGGAACAACCTTCCTCATCATATCCGTGCATCTGATTCTACTTCTGCTTTTCGCTCATCACTAAAAAATCATTTTTTTTAAAACCTATCTATACGCACTCTCAGCTTCCTTGTTCTCAAACACCACCCATGTCAGCTCATCTGGATGTATGAAGAGTGAGAAAGGGAGAGTGTGTGTGGGGTGGAGGGGGGGAGGGGTTTTGAGAAAGAGTGGTCATGAATGTTTTACGTAACTTGTAATATTTTTGTTTCATGTAAAGCGCCCTGAGATCTTAGAGAGAGAGGGCGCTATAAAAATGCATATTATTATTATAGTAAGGCATTAGTAATTCAGAGTCCGGCATGTGTCGATATAAGATGATAAGAGAGAAACAACAGAAAATGATTCCGAAATTGCTGTAGCCGTACAATGTCACAACAGGTATTGGAATTACCACAGTGGTAAAGCCGCTACCCACGTCAGAAATTTATGCTTAAGTGGTACTTAAATGAAATTGGGGTTTGGAAGCGATGCGAAACCGGCATTATCATAATCGGGGAGGAGGAGGAGGAGAAAGAGAGAGAGCGAGAGAGGCGATACGAACCTGGCATTAACATACCATGAGAGAGAGAGAGAGAGAGAGAGAGAGAGAGAGAGAGCTCGGGAAACGACGCCTTAAGTGAGCAATTTTGCACATGCGTGTACCGAGGAAACAGTGGTCATTTGGAGATCTGGGGTCACCTCCACTCTCTCGGCCAGAGGACATTCTACACGGTTCACAACAAGTTGAGGACCATTCGGAAGCCTGCACAACATTCTACGTGGAGGCATGGTGAAATGATACTGAATATTCGGCGCAAATAGCTTTGCATGCAGCTACACTTTACACTTTCTTGCACGTGCACCTTCATTTTATTTTCCACAATGAAAAACCGCAGCTTTCGTATATATACCACTGAACAGCAGTCATTCTTCGGCTGAGACATCGAATTTTCAAACGCATTGTTGAAGCTGTTCATGGCGCCATGTGTGCCTGAAACAGTCGTTTGTGTTCTCAATAGTCGACCGATAAACATAGAGGACAAAGAGATAAAAAGATTTTATTGTACCAATATTCATAGACACCAGAAATTGTTGTATTGCTAAACATTTACTCATCCTTGCACACAGTTTCAGTTACAGTAGCTCAAGGAGGCGTCACTGCGTTCGGACAAATCCATGTACGCTACACCACATCTGCCAAGCAGATGGATTTGCACACAACTGCACT
>NC_134899.1:9679110-9681610 GCF_041734735.1 Babylonia areolata
AGAGTGAAGAGCACTGGGCCTAAAACAGATCCCTGTGGGACTCCATGTTCGATTTTAACGGGTTCAGATTGGAAATGATCAACAATGACAGACTGGAATCGATCAGTGAGATAAGATTTGAACCAGTTTAGAACAGCAGCGTTGATACCAAATGTAAAATGAAGACGGGAAAGAAGGATTGAATAGTCTATCGTGTCAAAGGCGGCTGACAAGTCGAGAAGAGTGAGAAGGGAAATTTTTTCTGAGTCGGACGCTATCAGTAGATTATTCAGAATGTGGAGGAGAGTGGTTTCGGTGCTGTGGTCAGCGCGATAGGCAGACTGAAATGGGTGGATGAAATTGTTGAAACAAAGGTAGTTGCTGAGCTGCTTCAGGACAGCTTTTTCAAGGAGTTTGGACATGAATAGAAGATTAGAAATTGGTCGATAGTTTTTCAAAATGTTTCCGTCAAGGTTGGGTTTCTTCAGAAGAGGCCAGACGATTGCAGTTTTAAAAATGGATGGAAACGTTCCAGTGAGAAGGGATGAGTTGACAATGAACGTAGCATGTTGTAGGTTGGTGAAATCAATGATTTGCTTTGTTCACCTCTTAACACACGCTGTTCCATGTGATAATCACTTAAGGTATACTTCACAACAGTTGTAATTTGTTTCGTCACATGATGGTTCGGCGTTTTTGTTATCGTATTTTTGTTGTTGTTGTAGATGTTGTTGTTGTTGTTGCTGCTGCTGTTTTTTAGTTGTAATTCTGAGGAGGAGGAGGTATTTTGTTTAATGTCCTGTCACACATACTGGTCATAGTAGACATTTTGTTAGAGTATCAATTTTTTCACGTTGATTTTAAATGTTATCGTTTTGAAAGGAATGAGAGAATGGGGGATTTGAATGATGAATTTGCGGAAACGGGGAAGTACAATTGAAGAAAGTGGCGGCATTCCTCAGAATTGATTAGGAAGAACTTTTTTTTAATCATTTAAAAGTGAATTAACACTGACGGTTCGGTTCTGGACAATAGCAGTGCTGGATCTACTATCGTGATTCACATCCTCAAAACAGAATAGATCACATCATTCAGGATAGGATCATTCAACTTTCACAGCTGAAATTAATGGTGGCCATCCTTATCAATCTCTCTCTCTCTCTCTCTCTCTCTCTCTCTATATATATATATATATATATTGTCGTGGTTTTCGTTTTGTTGTTGCTGTTTGTTATTGTTGCGTTATATTTTGTTGTTGTTTTTATTGTTGTTTCCTTTTCCTTTTGTTGTTGTAGTTGGTGGTGGTGGTGGTGTAGGGGGTGGTGATGTTGGTGGTGTTCTTGTTGTATTCCTCGTTCTTCTTGCTATATATATTTCATATTTTTCACGTGGATTGCAATGTGCAAAGTGTTGTCTTCACACCAGCGTTTGTTGTTGTAGTTGTTGTTGTTGTTGTTGTTGGTGGTGGTGGTGGTGGTGGTGTTCATGTAGTATTCCTCGTTCTTCTTGCTATATATATTTCATATTTTTCACATGGAATGCAATGTGCAAAGTGTTGCCTTCACACCAGCGTTTGTTGTTGTAGTTGTTGTTGTTGTTGGTGGTGGTGTTCATGTAGTATTCCTCGTTCTTCTTGCTATATATATATATATATATATATATATATATATATATGTGTGTGTGTGTGTGTGTGTGTGTGTGTGACCAAGCGCTATGCTTGCTCCAATATTTGCCTCACGCACAAGCTGTATTAGCAGACAACGTTTTCCCTCCTAACCCGAGCACAGAATGTGTGACGTCACTCCGCTTACATCATTTTGTCCTCGCCAGACCACCTGCTGACGGCTCGACCAGTGTCGCGTCGCGGTACGTCATTGGCTGAGAGCAAATTGTGTTTGTGTTCCACTGTAATTAATTAATACCTCTTTTGTCAGATCACTAAACTACAAGTATTATATACTGGCAGAATCGTCGCAATTCCATCTTTAAGTCTGTCCCATTTATGTTTGCCTACGTTACACTGATTTAACGCAGTTTGTAATTTTCAGCGACGAGCTTGTTAAAACTGACCCTGTTCAGGTGACTTAAATTATGATTATAAATTCATCTTAAATAACCAACACTTCATTTTATACTCATTATAAAGTAAGTGTTGAGCTCTTTCTTTTGCAACTTATCCGACGTAAATCGGTTCAGGAATCATTTAGAAATCTGTCACTGAACACCTTTAAACAAACACAATTGTCATCGAATTCTCCGTGATTAGTGACGATCTGCTTGCAAGCACACATGACGGACTTCGCGGTCCGCTAAACTTGCATAAATTGGCACAGTGAGGGATGAGTGGTTTGACCTTAAGGGTGTAGACGCCAATAGGTCGTTAAACTTCAATAGACAGATGAGTGGTCATTTCATATCTGGTCAGTCATCTGACCTGCTCTCTCTCTCTCTCTCTCTCTCTTGCTGCCTCGAGCAGTGTGTTGTGTCGTGTGTGCCCCCACAACGGCTGACACCTCGCTAC
>NC_134899.1:9684110-9701610 GCF_041734735.1 Babylonia areolata
ACACACACACGCGCGCGCGCGCGCGCGCGCACGCACGCACGCACACACACACACACACTGACTGAGAGAGAGAGAGAGAACACCTAGATTGAGAATTTGATGCGAGTGGTCTTGTGATATATCCTACATTCCATCCCCACTCCCATCACCTCCCCACCCCCACTACCACCCCGTCAAAAAGAGAGAGACAGAGACAGGGAGAGACAGAGATAGACATAAAAAGATACACTAGAAACAGATAGACAGACAGACAGAGACACCAGCACAAAGGACATGCAGCCTGAACACTTCACACAGCAAGGAGAAAAAGTGGCTGTTTTTTATGATGACAAATTTTACGTTGGAAAAGTCCTCGAAGTTTATCTCCAACAAGAGCCACAATAGCATTAATGACCAGCTTGGGAGACAGGAATGCATTCAAATGGCCAGATACAGTTGATTGTGATCCAACTGATTCAAAATTTGTCTTGGCCTGGAACTTGGACATGTTCAGCACCAATGGGAGAACATGGTGTGTGGAGTTTGATGCTGTTGTCGAGAAATTCAGGGAGTGGAAGTCATCATAAGTTTCTTTTTAATATATTTAGGCATATTTCAGACATATATGTGCAACTGTTATTCATAACAGGTGAGAAGGTTCCTGAAATAGTGAAGTGTTACATCAAGTTGGTGTATTTGGGAAAGAAAGGCAAGTGCTGGAGAGAGTGTCTGGTGGCAGGGTGGGGTGGGGTAGTGAGAATTATTCAATTTATTGGTCAGAAACAATGCATGACATTACTTTGTATGCATGATAGTTGGTTAAGTCAGATGCAGACAAACATTTTGATATGTGAGCCATCTCTGTAGACCAGTTAGAAGTGGAGATACAATGATATGCTTGTGGTGTGGTTTTGTGTTACACTCGCGCACTGTTTTTCACTTCACAAATTGCAGTTATAAGGGTCATTTAGTTGTCTACACTTTTTGTTTGTGAAGACTGTAGTTCTTGCAAAAAAATCAACAAACTCTAAGTAGTTAGTTATGCGTCTGAAAGAATTTTCAGGCACATTGGGAAATTTCCTAGACTTTGGCGGGGGTGTAAAATTGGCTTTTTGTCTCATTTTGCGTGTGATTTTGACACATTTTAGGTGATTTTGTTGATGAATAAAAATGATTTGGAATGTTATACACTGAATGTTTTTGTCTTTTCTGTTTGACAGTAATATGAAAATGATGTAAAATCAGTCCAAGCATTGTCAGATACATAGCGTGGACACATGGCATGTCTAAAAATCAGCTTGTATCGCAAAATGACGCAACACGCACATATACAAAATATTCAAACTGGGATATCTCAGAAACTATTGGAGATATTGATTTGAAATTTTGCATGTGTTCTTTCCTTGTTATTGCCTTCAATATGAGATAAGCAGTAGCCAATTATATTTCAATTGAAAAAATGAGTGGTCTTACCTACTTAATGGTTACGCCATGATGGTTCTTCACTTACTATCTGGTCTATCAGTTTGCCAGTATAATATCAAAGCCACTGATTCCCAGAACTCTTAAGATGTGTGTAGTATTCTGTTGTGGTGATTACAAGATAGTGTTGTAGTGATATCAGCTATTGGTTAAAACCATCTGATATGTATCAGTCTGTTAGTGGAGTGATGGCCTAGAGGTAACACGTCCGCCTAGGAAGCGAGAGAATATGAGCGCGCTGGTTCGAATCACGGCTCGGCCGCCGATATTTTCTCCCCCTCCACTAGACCTTGAGTGGTGGTCTGGGCGCTAGTCATTCGGATGAGACGATAAACCGAGGTCCCGTGTGCAGCATGCAGTTAGCACACGAAAAAGAACCCACGGAAACAAAAGGGTTGTTCCTGGTAAAATTCTGTAGAAAAATCCACTTCGATAGGAAAAACAAATAAAACTGCACACAGGAAAAAATACAACAAAAAAAAAGAAAAAAAAAAGAGATGGCACTGTAGTGTAGCGACGTGCTGTCCCTGGGAAGAGCAGCCCGAATTTCACACAGAGAAATCTGTTGTGATAAAAAGAAATACAAACTGTAATTTAGTTATCATGCCCTCTCCTATACGGCTTACTCCAGTATAGTGCTACATGATAAACTGATTCATCTGGGTCACTTTGGTAAGCTTTACCTAATCTATACTGTCAGTGTACTTTCACTAAATCAACATAGCTTCAATCACTTTAACTGTACTATTTAAATGTATTAGAAATGTCATTTGATGTCAGTGTTTGGTCTTCACACATATGCATTATCTCATCTATGTTGTTGCTTAATCCAAACTGAGTGGTAGTCTTTCCATGAAATATGTACACATGTGCTCTACTATTCACTTGATTAATGACATATTGTTACTTGTGTCTCATCAGTGCACTGTCTTCTCTCGTTGTCTTCCTCTTAGTTCTTCTCCTTATCTCTTCTTCTTATAACTATCATAAATAAAACAATAGAAAAACCCATTTATGACTGGCCTGTGTATTTTCCTGGCCTGTGCGCGGGAATTCTTGTCTATCCTTTATTTCAGTCAATCATTTGTTAGTTCTTTTATACCGTCCGTCCCCTTATATTCCACTCGGGTACACGGCTACACTAGAAACAGATAGACAGACAGACAGAGACAGACATAAACAGATACACTAGAAACAGATAGACAGACAGAGACAGACATAAACAGATACACTAGAAACAGATAGACAGACAGACAGAGACAGATATAAACAGATACACTAGAAACAGATAGACAGACAGAGACAGACATAAACTGATACACTAAACACAGACAGACAGACAGACAGACAGAGACAGACATAAACAGATACACCAGAAACAGATAGACAGACAGACAGAGACAGAGGCAGAAACCGACAAAGAGATGACAAAGACGAAGAGACAGATAAATATCAAAGGCTCGGACCCGTCACACCTGTCTGTAATCGATTGTCAACCACACCAGCAACAGACTGACTTGATTCATATCTGTCGGGGGATGGAGGGGCGATGGGAATTGGAGGAGTGGGGTGAGGGTGGGTACACAAGATGCAGTTTGGATGCTGGCGCGCATTTGATATATTAATGAAGCCGCCTGGCAGTATCCGTGTGGGTATACATCTCTCTAGTCGTGTATGCTCAACTTGACGAGAATAATTCTTGTTTTGTTCGGTTGGGTTGCAAGCTGATCTTTGGGCCCCCGAATCATTTTCGCTTCCAGTTTTGTGTGTTTGCCTGGCTGTTTCATGAGAAGTACGGTAAGCTGTGTGATACGGGTTTTTTTTGTTTGTTTGCTGTTGTTGTTTTTTGTTGTTGTTTTTAAAACCTTTTTATTCATATTTTACGTTACATTTTTATTCATACATACATAATAATAACGATAATAATGATAGTATTTATATAGCGCTGCCAGTCATTCACACGCATGCATAACTCTAAAACTGAAGAAACTGAAGACAAGGAATAGGCAGGATATCTTTTGAAGAGGTGGGTTTTAAGGCCAGACTTGAAAGAGGTGAGTGCGGAGACCTGACGAAGCGAAAGAGGAAGTTCATTCCAAATGCAAGGTCCAGAGACAGAGAAAGAACGGCATCTAACAGTGGAGTGTTTGGATCTGGGTATGCGTAAACAGAGTGGATCCGAAGCCGATCGTAGAGAGCGAGAAGGAGAAGTGAAGGCAGCCACAATGGTAGGGAGGGGAAGATTTGTGAATACATTTATAACATAGAGTGCCGATCTTATACTTTATTCTGTGTGAGACAGGGAGCCAATGGAGATGTTGCTAAACAGGAGTGATGTGCTCAGATCTTTTCTTTCTGTCGACGAGTCAGGCAGCAGAGTTTTATGTGCGCTGAAGGGACTGAATGGATGAAGCAGGCAAACCAGACAATAGAGAGTTACAGTAGTCAAGGCGAGAGAGAATGAGAGAAACGACAAGTCTAGATGTTGCGTCGGTGGACAGATATTTCCGAATGGAACTGATGCGTCGCAATTGACAGTAGCAGGATTGACATGTCTGACTGATAATTTATTGCATGGACAATGTGTTGTCAAGGACAACTCCGAGATTCCTGACTGACCTGGAAAGAGGGATGGATGTACTGCCCAGTTTGATTTTGTCAGCTGTGATGGAAGAGAGTTTTTGTTTAGTTCCTATGATCATTGCATCGGTTTTGTCTACGTTCAATTGTAACTTATTTAGAGTCATCTAGTATTGAATGTCCAGGAAGACTTTTATAGGTGCTTGAATTCAAGTCTAAAACCTCTTCCGTTGACTCTCTCAGACTTTGGTCCGATTCACAGACCAATTCTGAGTTTAGCTCTCAGACTATTATCAAATTCATTACGGACCAAGTATTGTTCTAATGTCAAGTGCATATGCTTTAGTAACCTGACAATTGAGCATATAATTTTTGACTGTAGCTTGATGAAGCCTTATGTACACGAAAGTGTGTCTTCACAAGTGACTGGGAACGTTGATGTTTTTGACTTTTTGCATTCAGTATCTGTTGTTTCGCTTGTCAGTTTAACGACTTCTCTTTTACGAAGTTCTTTAAGTAATTTCCTGTAATTGTATTTAGATTTTTTTTTTCAAATTTCACCCACATTTCACCCTCATTTGCCCAGGTTTCCTTAACCCTCCATTCATTCATATCTCCCACCCCTTCTAACCAATAATACTCAAATGTATTCATAAATACTTTATCAAAATGTCTTCAATCACCGATATGTGTGACGGGACATTAAACAAAATTCCTCCTCCTCCGTCCAGGAAGCATTCAGATGTTTCTTGCAAGAGCGAGGACAATTTTTCAGGGGTATCACTCTTCTGAAGTTGAGTGTCATCAGCATAGGATGACTGGAATTGATCAGTGAGATAAGATTTGAACCAGTTGAGAACAATGCCATTGATGCCAAATGTAAAATGAAAACGGGAAAGAAGGGTTGAATGGTCTATCGTGTCAAAGGCGGCTGGCAAGTTGAGGAGAGTGAGAAGGGACATTTTTCGGACGCTAGCAGAAGATTGTTCAGGATGTGAAGGAAAGTGGTTTCGGTGTTGTGGTCAGCACGATATGCAGATTGAAAAGGGTGAAGCTGGTTGTTAAAACAAAGGTGGTTGCTGAGTTGCTTCAGGACTGATTTTTCAAGGAGTTTGGACAGGAAAGGAAGGTTAGGAAGTGGTCGATATTTTGTTTTCAAAATGTTTGCATCAAGGTTGGGTTTCTTCAGAAGAGACCGGACGATTGCAGTTTTGAAAGTGGATGGAAACGTTCCAGTAAAAAGGGATGAGTTGATAATATTGGTGATTGTGGGGAGAAGCTGTGAGATACACTGGGAAAAGACAGATGCTGGTATAGGATCAAGTTGACAGGATTGTATTGTTATTTCTTTCAGGATTTCATTCATTTCTGTTTCTACATACATACGTACATACATAGGGGCAAAAAAGAGGAAAAAATCAAAACACACACACACACACACACACACACACACACACACACACACACAACCACACACACACACACACACACACATATATATATATATATATATATATACACACACACATGCGCGCGCGCGCACGCATGCACGCACGCACGCAAATTATACAGTTGTTGTTGCTGCTGTTGTTTTTAATTCACTTAGTTTGCAAAGATTTGCTAATTGATTAATCGTTGCAAGAGTTGCTTCTTTTCACAACAGATGTTTCTTAGGAGGAGGTACCTTTCAACTCACAATGAACGAAAGAACACACACACACACACACACACACACACACACACACACACACACACACACACACAGATTGAAAAAGATATATGTATTTATTTAACGCCTCAAAATATGTTTATTGTTTGTATTTGTTTGTTTGTTTGGTGTTGTGGTTTTTGTTTGTTTTGTTGGTTGTTTTTTTAAAAATAATTTTGGCATAGTCTGTTTATGTAAGTTAATATTTCAAATTTGAAATAAGTTTAGCAATAAACATTTTTTAAGGGTTGTCTCTTTTTAAACAGAAGGCTTTATAGTTGATCCATTAAAATCTGTTCGAATACAGACGATTGTCCATATTGTTTTTAGGGAATGAACTTGTCTCAGATATAACTAAGGGCAGGACAATGAAACACAGAATGAAATTCACTTTCTAAAAAATTTCGCAAAATAGACACAACATCTTACTTTCTGGGCGTTGTTTATAAAGACATTGAGGGACATGAATGTCGGAAATTCCAAATCTAAATATCTTAAAATGTATGCTAAAATGTCTATCCATTTCTATCGATACATATGTATTTATCTGTGGAAACAAAGCAAAGTATTAGAATGTCTATATCGATCGAATCTTTGACTTTCTTGAACTCCATTCGTGCCATCTGCAATCACCGAATCAGCAAATGTTGTACGAAATATACGTAACTATACTTATAATTATTGCAATGGCATATACGTCCTGAGAGACGGAGGTGGGGGAGAGAAGGAGAGATAGAAAGAGACAGACAGAGACTGACAGACAGACAGACAGAGGAAGAGAGAAAACAACTGTAACATTCAACCACAACACAGCCCACAAGTATTGTATTGCATTGTATTGTACTGTATTGTATTGTATTAGCTTTTGTTACAACAGATTTCTGCGTGTGAAAATGAGTCTACTCTCCGCAGAGAGAGCTCATCGCGACACTGCAGCAGCTTCTTTGTTTTTTGTTTTTGTTGTTTGTTTTTTTTCTGTCTGCAAGTGTATTTGTTTTACTTTCCGAATGGAATATCCTACAGATTGTTGCAAAAAGACAACCCTTTTGTTGTTGTGGGTTCTTCTTTTTGCATGCGCTAAGTGCATGCTGCACACGGGTCCTGGGCTGATCGTCTTGTCCGGATGACTAGCTGTCTGGAGGGGAAGAATATTCTGAAGAGTGTGGGATGGGGTTCCATCCCGTCCGTTCACATTCTCTCTCGTTTTTTTTTTCAAAGGCGGATACGTCACTAACATGTCACCACTGCACACTCAACTTTCAACTTTAGCCACAAACCCTGCTCCCCCCCCCCCCCCCCCCCCCGCACCATGACCTGTTGGGCTCACTGGATGATGCATGTTTTGCGATTTTAGATTAAACATTAAATCCAGACCCAGATGTCTTTGTGTTTTCATAGTATAATGGAGAACACACCACACAAAAAAAAAGTCTTGGTTAATCGTTTAACCCTTAAAACTGTCAATGTGTTTGGAGTGGGGTGGTGGTATTAAAAAAAGCTCTCCTTTATGCCCATGCTGGTCCAGTGTACCTCCAGAAAGAAGGCTGGATTGCACAGCAAGCGACAGCTGTTTCACACTTACGAAGCGCCCATTGGGCTGGCTACCCGCTCTTGTTCTTCATTAAGTCTACATTATGAAAAAACAAACAAAAAAACAGAGACATCTGGGCCTGGATTTAATGTTTAATTAATCTCTCTATATATGACACACAAGAGAGACACAGACGCATGGAGAAAGTCGGGGAGAAAGAAAGAGACAGACATACAGACAGGTAAACAGACAAACAAACAAACCAACCGTACAGTCGCCTCAGCATCCACCTACACCCCCCCATCCCCTACCCCTCCCTACCCTACCCCTACCCCGTCGCTCAATAAACGAGCACAGTTCAGCTCATCATGTACAGGACCTCTATCTTGCTTTGTTCATCCGCCACTCCGCGCATTTCAGATACCAGTATTGATACCCCCAGACCAGATGTCACATCGTGAACACCAGGCCTGACCATAACTGATGACTAAATACTTCACCACTCAACTGTTAGTTGTGTTGGGGTTTTGTTTTTTTGTTTTTTTGTTTGGTTGGTTGTTTTTTTTTCTTTCCTTTTTTTTTTTTTTTGCGCGTGTGTCTTGTTTTGTCAATACAGACGCCCGCCGTTCTCTACACTCTATGTGTGTGTGTGTGTGTGTGTGTGTGTGTGTGTGTGTGTGTGTGTGTGTGTGTGTGAGTGAGTGTGTGTGTATGTATGTGTGTGAGTGTGTGTGTGAGTGAGTGAGTGAACACCAGGCCTGACCATAACTGGTGACTAAATACTCCACCACTCAACTGTTAGTTGTGGTGGGTTTTTTTGTGTTTTGTTGTTGTTGTTGTTGTTGTTTTTTGTTTGTTTGTTGTTGTTTTTTGTTTTTTTGCGCGTATGCCTAGTTTTGTCAATACAGACGCCCGCCATTCTCTACACACTATGTGTGTGTGTGTGTGTGTGTGTGTGTGTGTGTGTGTGTGTGTGTGTGTGTGTGTGTGTGTGTGTGTACATGCGTGCGTGCGTGTGTGCGTGTGTATGTGTGTGTGTGTGTGAGTGAGTGAGTGTGTGTGTGTATGTGTGTGTGTGAGTGTGTGTGTGTGTGTGTGTGTGTGTGTGTGTGTGAGTGTGTGTGTGTGTGTGTACATGCGTGCGTGCGTGCGTGTGTGCGTGTGTATGTGTGTGTGTGTGTGTGAGTGTATGAGTGTGTGTGTGTGTGTGTGTGTGTGTGTGTGTGTGTGTGTGTGTGTGTGTGTGTGTCTGTGTGTGTGTGTGTGTGTGTGAGTGTGTGTGTGTGTGTGTGTGTGTGTGTGTAGAGTACATGGACCACTCCGCACGGTTTGACACCTTGAAACTGAAAGTGAAACTGGCCAGCTACTGTTATTCACCGAGACAACTCGTTTGTCCTCACACCCCTTTTCATTCCCACTCTCCTCCCCCACCCCCCACCCCCCACCCCCAACCCCCACCCCCGCAACCCCCTCCCCCTCCTCCTCCCCGCTCCCCAACTGAGGATTCATTCCCCTTGTTCTCTCCCCAACCTCACCCCCTAATCGCCACCCACCTTTTCCTAACCCCACCCCCCAACTCTTAACCCCCCAATCCCCGGTCATTGATTATTTTGTTATCGTGTGGAGTGTTTAATCATCTTTCCGGCTGTCTTCATGTATTTGACGACTTTGATCAATACAGGGTTCACACACACACACACACACACACATACACACATACACAGACACACACAGACACACAGACACACACACACACACACACACACAATGTTACGGAACCTGCACAGGTTTCTTTCTTTTAAGGGTCGTGGTGAAAATAATGATGTTGACTTTTTTTTTCTTTTGGTTTTATTTTGGGGGGGGTGGGAGTGCAGATAGCGGTGTGTGTGGTCAATATAACTTCTTCTTCGTTCGTGGGCTGCAACTCCCACGTTCACTCGTATGTACACGAGTGGGCTTTTGCGTGTATGACCGTTTTTACCCCTGCCAAGTAGGCAGCCATACTCCGTTTTCGGGGGGGGTGCATGCTGGGTATGTTCTTGTTTCCATAACCCACCGAATGTTGACATGGATTACAGGTTCTTTAACGTGTGTATCTGATCTTCTGCTTGCGTATACACACAAAGGGGGTTCAGGCACGAACAGGTCTGTACATATGTTGACCTGGTAGATCGGAAATGTTCTCCACCCTTTACACACCAGGCGCCGTTACCGAGATTCGAACCCGGTGTAGCATCCCAGACTGCCCCCCACCCTGGAAACGTCCCCGGGGGACAATTTGATCGCTGGTTATGTCCCCATGGGACTTTCTCACTGTTCACAATGTCCCATGCGGACATTTTCAGCGGTCAAAATGTCCCCTTTTTGGCGTTTTAGCATCGTTTTGAAATTTCCCCCTTACCCTGAAAATGTCACCCCCTTGTACCCCTAGCGTTCCTTTTGCGCGCGCCCATATGTATGAGTCTGTACCTATATTGGTGTAAGTCGTGTGCGTGCGCATTTGTGGCAAAGGGGACGTTACGGGATACATGTGGAAGACATTTTCAGGGTAAGGGGGACATTTCAGAAAGAGGCTAAAACCCAAGAAAGGGGACATTTTGGCCGCTAACAATGTCCGCAGGGAACATTATGAACGGTGAGAGAGTTCCCGGGGGACATTTCCAGCGGTCAATTTGTTCCCCGGGGACGTTTCAGGGTGGGGCACAATCTGGGATACTACCTTCAGACTGGAAGTCTAATGCTTTAACCACTCGGCTGTTGCGCCCGTCTAGCCAATATAACGTGTCCTTCAACTCTTGTTTAACGCGTTCTACCCTGCAGCTACATACCTGCTACAACTCCCTTGGACTTGCACTATACATGAGAGCACTGCAGTGAAAAATACGGTGGTTCGCTACAACATTGAAACATCAATGTACAATTGTGCATTTAATCGGTCAAACAAAAGCTATTCGTTTTTATGCCTCTGGAATTCATAAACGGTTCAGCTTAGAACGCCAATTATTGTACCAAGCAAGAATTAATGAAATTAGAATAGCGTGCTGGTACGAGAATACTCGTACCTGGTCCATAGGTTAAGTAATCATGGTATGAGTTAACTCGCGACTGGAGTAGATTGAATGAATAATGAAAAACCACAACTGTCGTTTTGGGGGGAAAAAAAGTAACTCGATTTTTTGGGGCTGAAACATCAGTTTTTCAAACGAATTTTTCAACACTGTTCTTGGTGAACACGATCTCGAAACATCCTTTTGTGTGTGTGCAATAAGAGGCCCCAGTGGTCGACTTAATGTAATACCACAGCCTGAATACTTTTATGAACCTACCTCTCGATTCTTTAACACCTTACGGAAACATGCATGCTTTTCTGAAGTGGTCCTTAACTTCTTGTGAAGTTTGTACTCATTAGCTTATCCTTTATGAATCAATTCTATGCTGGGTAGAGTGGAAGTGGGAAATGGGGGCGTGAGGTCGGAGGCGTTTGTGTAAGTAGTAGTTGTAGTAGTGGTAGTAGTAGTGGGGGAGGGGGGGGAACTCTTGCGAGTGTGGGATTGGATCCAGGTTCGCTCAGGTTCTCTTACTTCTTCGAGGGTGAATGTGTTAACACTAGGTCGCCACTCCGCGACCTTATCGCGACCTTTGTCTTGTTTGGATACGTTTTCACCACAGCAGGTGAAGACCAAAAATCGTCAACAAACTTACGATTTTAGAACCAAAAAAAAGAGAAAAAAAGAAAGAAAATGTAATAATGATAATAATGATAATGATAATAATAACAATGATATTATAAAATAAAAAAAAAAGAAGAGAAATGAGGAAAAAGAATTATAGATATAATATCAATAATCATAATCATTATGATCATCTGTTAATAAAAAATCATCATCATTATCATCCTTTAATAATAATAATAATAATAATAATAATAATAACGATGATGATGATGATGATGATGATAATAATAATAATAATAATAATAATAATAATAATAATAATAATAATAAACGATAACAACAACAACAACAACAACAACAACAATAATAATAATAATAATAATAATAATACAATCTTCCTTTTTTTCATTCCTTCCCCGATCCAGCCCCATCCGCACAAAACATGAACTTCCGAAGCGTGGCTGCCAGACTGAGACAGAGACTCCCTGAGAACATCTTCAGCCTCGCGTCTTTCCAGAATCTCTGCGTCAGACAAACTCGACGACGGAGACTCCTGGGCGCTGGTCTGGGTTTCCTCCTACTGGTCGTCCTGCTCACGTCTCTGTTCCACGCAGGGACAGACAAAGCCGTCAGGCGTGTAGGAGGAGCCCAAGGCCAGTCCTTGGTCGACGCCGTTTCTCCTTCTCCTCCTCCTCCTCCTCCTTCTTCTTCTCTACCGGCAGGGTTGGAGTGGACCAGGGAACTGGAAGGGGGCGGGGATGGTGGTGGTGATGGTGGTGGGAAGGGTAGTGGGGGTGGGGGTAGGGGTGGGAGTCCTGGGGGCGCAGTGACTGGATACCGGAAAAGTTCGGACTTTTTTCGCAGCATCGTCCGTGGCAACGCTCACGCCGTGTGCTTGGGCAGTGACGAGGCGAAGGGCGAGGTGGAGGATCTGTTGTGCATGGTGAGTGGGACTTTGTTGTTTATTGTATTGTATTGTATTGTATTGTATTGTATTGTATTGTATTGTATTGTATTGTATTGTATTGTATTGTGTTGTATTTCAATGTATTGTGTTGTATTGCATTGTTTTGTATTGTCTTCTATTGTGTTCTATTGCATTGTATTGTGTTGTATTAGGTTGTATTGCATTGCATTGTGTTGTATTGTATTGTATTGTATTGCATTGTATTGTATTGCATTGCATTGTATTGTATTGTATTGCAATGCGTCACGTAGAGTGATGGCCAAGAGTTAACGCGTCCGCCATGGAAGCGAGAGAATCTGAGCGCACTGGTTCGAACCACGGCACGGTTGCCAGTATCCGCCCCCCTCCACAAGACCTTGAGTGGTGGTCTGGACGCTAGTCATTCAGATGAGACGATAAACCGAGGTCCTGTGTGCAGCATGCACTTAGCGCACGTAAAAGAACCCACGTCAACAAAAGGGTTGACCCTGGCAAAATTATGTTGAAAAATCCACTTCGATAGGAAAAAAAACAAACAAAAAAACTGCATTAGCATGTGCACAGGGTGGGGGGAAAATGAGGAGAATATGAAAGGGCTCTCTGACTTGACATATTCACTTTCAACCACACCAAGCACATACAACAGTACACCCAGGTGCAGTGCACAGAATTGTTATCACTCAAATTATCTTTCTAAACATGTTCATACACATTCCACACCTTATGCATGTACCCACACACTCACGTACCAATTCTCATGCGCGCAGTAATAGCTTCACCAAACCCATCCAAGTATTCAACAACAACAATATGCTGGATCGATTCCCACGTCAAGGAAACAAAGCAAGCTCACCAAGCTCACCCTGACTAACAGCTTGTGGTTTCTAATAACAAAAGATACGATGAGATGAAATATACACACAAAAACCCGCGCTGCATCCAAACCCGAACTACGATTCCCGAATGGTCCCGAATAGACCCCACCAGCTGGAGTTCTTTATTCCTTGATCCATTCTTCCTTTGCTTATCCCTTCCCTTCCTCCTTTCTTTCTTTCTTTCTTTCTTTCTTTCTTCGCTCTTTCCTTCTCTCCTTTCCTTGATACTTTTATTGATATGTTTCTTTATTTCTCCATTCTTTCTTTCTTTCGTTCTTCAGTTCTTTCCTTCCTTCTTTCTTACCTTCCTTCAGCCCATCCTTTCTTCCCCCATCTCTTTTTTCTTCTTCATTTGTTCATTCCTTCCTTCCATCCTTCATTTCTTCCTTTGTCTTTCTTTCTTTCCCTCCTTCATTCCGTCCGTCCTTGCTTTCCGCATCTGTTTATTTCTTTTCTTCTGACAATTGCTAAAAATCTTTTTCTTCTCCTCACAATTATTATCGTTAGTATTGTTGTTAATAGTAGTAGTTTTAGTAGTAGTAGCAGTAGAAATGTTGTTGTTGTTGCTATCATTATTGTTATCATCATCATCATCATCATCATCATCGTCTTCATCATCATTCTCGTCAACATCATCATCGTCGTCCTCCTCATCATCATCGTCCTCCTCCTCGTCATCATCGTCATCATGGTCATCATCATCATGGTCATCATCATCATCGGCATCATCATCATCATCATCATTGTCGTCGTGATGTCCGTCCAGCCGAAGCCAGACTATGACCCCAGGATGAAGAACCCCTGCTGGTGGGAGAACATCACGCAGACCCCGGCGCCCGGAGTTCTGGCCCCTGTCAAGAGCGTCAGCTCCCTCAGCTGCCTGCCCTACTTCCACATCCTCTGCTGCTCCAAGTCCGGCACCACGGACCTCTACCGCCGCATCTCGCTCCACCAGGACATCGTGCCCAACTTCGGTCAGTTCGGCAAAGAGAGGTTGTGGTGGAGCTGGCTCAAGTATGGTGAGTAGTGGTTTTTATCTCTGTGTGTGCGTGGGGGGCGGAGGAGGGGCGGGGTGGGGTGGGGGGTAGGGAAGGGTGGGGGGGGGAGATTCGGGGAGGTTGGGGATGGGGTTGTGGGGGTATTGGGGGGTGGAGGGGATGAGGTGGGTTTGAGTGTGTGTTGGGGGGGGGAGGGAGGGTCCGGGGGGGGGGGGGTGCGGACGGGGATGGGGTGGGGGGTTCGAGATGGTTGAAGTGTGGTGAGCAGTTTTTGTGTGGGGTAGGTGGGGGGCGTGTGGGGGGGTTCAGGTTGGGATTAGGGGTTGTGGAAGGGGGTAGGGGGTGGAGGGTGTGAGTGTGGGTGCTTATGCGTATGTGTGTGTTGGGGGAAGAGGGGGGGGAGAGGAGTGTGTAGGGAGGGAGTGCGGAGTGGCTAGGTGCGTGTGTGTGGGGGGGGGGAGGGGGGGGGTGGGTTGGGTAGGTGTGTGTGTGGTGGGGGGGTTGGGGGGTGGAAGGATGTGTATGTGTCTGTGTTTTTATGAGTGCGTGTCGGGGGTTAGGGGTTGCTCGGGTTGGGGGGCAGAGAATATGTGTGAGGAGGGAAGTGTGTGTGTGTGTGTGTCCGTGCGTGCGTGCGTGCATGCGTGCGTTTGTGTTTTGTATTAGTGATTTACATGTTTACCTTGAGTGTGTGTACATTTGAATTTCTGCCCACCAGCATCTGGTGTCTTCCAGACACGCGATAGAAACTGTTCATGATAGCGATCACAGTCTTCTTCTACTTCTTCTTCTTTTCCTCCCCCTTCTTCTTCTGCGTCTCCTTCTTCTTCTTCTTCATTAAGACCAGATTAAAAGCAAACTCTCAACACATTGCTTCAACGTTTCCTCTGATTCTCTCTATCATATCTCTTCGCAAGACAAATACGTTCATCAGACAGTCGTATTTTCCAAATTCCCTCTGCCAGGACAAAGTCCTTCGGTCAAAGTTCTTTCTCATTCTTCGCCCCAACCCACTGGAAACCCTTGCTATACAGATTAAGACATAAGCAATAAACTTCCAGCTTCAAATCTAGCTTCAGGTCTACTCTGTTCAAAAGTGCCCTTGACTGATTAATTGTTGGTTTTCTTGCTGTTGTTATTGTGTGTGCGTGCGTGCATGTTTGTTTGTATATTTTACTATATTTTTAATGGCTTTTCTGTGTAGGTATGCTTTGTACATAGAGCATGTCTTTGATTCTGTATTGTAATATTTTCTGTCTTTGTTGCACTGATCTGCATGGTTTGATGGATGGTGTAATGTAGCTTGTTGTAATCCATACTTATCAGAACTACCGTACTGCAAAGCGATTAGGCGCTATATAAATACAATAAATAGAGTAGTAGTGGTGGTAGTAGTAGTTGTAGTAGTAATAATAATAATCATAATAATAGTATAAGTAGTAGTAGTAGTAGTAGTAGTCGTAGTAGTAGTAGTAGAAGCAGTAGTAGTAGAAGTAGCACTTTTATTGTTATCATTATGATTGTTATCATTGTAATTCCCAGGCTACGTAAACCGGCACGACAAATCAAACCCTACCCCATTCTACAAATACGTCAAGGGTTTCGGCGTCCTGGCCAGGTACCTGGAAAAAGCATCTGTCGCCAACTCCAAGGCACTCAAACGGCTCGTCACACGTAAGCAACACGTCAGTTATACGTCATTCATTCGCAGTTGTACGTCAGCACTACGTCGCACGTAAGCAGCGTAGCAAAAATGTGTAAAGAACAAAGTATTCGCAAGCGATGCACCAACTTATTAATATCTTTCGTTTCTTTCTGTCTGTCTTTCTTCTTACCATCTCTCTTTTAATTTTTCATCTCTTCCCTTATCCCTTTTCTTTCTTTCTTTCTTTCTTTTCCCCTGTCTACTTTCCATCATTTATTTCTTCCATCATCTCTTTCTCTCTTTCTTTCACACTAGCATATGATAGTTAGTCGTGTCCGACTATGACCATCAGAACAGCAGAGGAGGTAACTGCTGTTCCGACTATTTGGTCTAGAATTTGATTATAGTGGAGGAGTGTCTTGCCCAAGTACATCCCCACTCTCTCGGCCAAGAGGGTTCCCAAAGGCCAACTAGCCCACAAGGCTGCAGCACTAAGAGCCAGTGCAATTTTGCCTTCTAGTTTGAGGGTCATAGTCCTTCACAAAAGACTAAGCTGTAAATGGTTTGCCATTGACTGGAGAAACCACACTAGCATACCCCACCAACAAATGTATGCATGAATTAATACCGACGAGATGACACTGTTCTGTTATTTCATTGGTTGCCGTAAATGCAATTTATTGAAAACAGCAACTACAGGAATATCAAAAAACAAAAACACAAACAAAACCAACCGAATAATCAATTAAACAAACTCACAGACAGACAGACAGACAGACAGACAGACACACACACACACACACACACACACACACACACACACACACATACACACACAATGATATCATACACGGCTGTTAATACATCGTATATCCATAGTCTAGGTAGCCCTATATTTCCCATGAAAAGATTGCAAGTTCCAGACACGACGATGCATACATAACAAACAAGACTGCCTATCGATCACGCATAAAGTACATGCAATCAAAAAACACTATGTGAAGTGGTGGCTCACTGAGGGTGAGCTCGCCTGTGAAGCGAGAGAAAATGAGGTCATGGGATCGAATCACACATTCGCTCACAGACTTCTCTACCCCCCTCACCCCTCCAACACCTGTGACCACAACCCAATCCTACTTTCTCCTTTACGCACGTAGACCTACACAGACTCGCATACACGCGCGTTTATGAAAGGAATTTTCATTGATTTCCTCTTATTTTGTGTGTGAAAAGGGATATATATATATATATATTAGTTTTCCAACAATGCATTACGTGTGTTCGTTCTTTAGTTTAGCGTCTTTTCATTTTCAGCGATATTAGACGATTAAAATAATAATAATAATAATAATAATAATAAAATTTAAAAGGGGGGTTTGGGGTGAAGGGGGGAAGGGGGGGGGACAGAGAAGGAAGAGGAAAACAGAAAAAGGTAGAAAGCTATGAAACAATGCACAACTAACACGCAATTACATTTAACAGTAACAATGCAATAATGATAATAATAATAATAATAATCAGAACCATTAACACAATTCTGAAGTGCATTAAAGGAATGTAGAAATAGGGCTATGAACTAATGCCTGTGAAAGTTCGATCATAAGAACCTCGTCAGAAATAACTTTCCAAAGATCAACTGCAGAATTGTTATTCTCTTTGAAATACTTTGGCAAGAAGGTACGTAACTTCCGACAGTGAAACAATGATGCAAGCTGAACTGCTTATCACAGATGCATGTAACATTTTTACTATACTTTGCCTTCAGCGCATCAAGTTTTATACGTAAGAAAGTAGAGGTTATTAATCTTGTATAGCAAGCTGATGGATTCGGTATCTTTTCTTTGATAATATTCTCGGGGAATAATGTCCCTTTATGGTTTAAAAACCTTTCCTTCCTTCGGTTATGAAATCGACCCCATGCTGATATACGCCTCTTTTACAGAAAGACGGACATGTATTTTTGTCGATCCTTCTGAATCTTGTGCTCCTCTTTTAGCTGCTTTAACAGCAGTCTCGTTGCCATGAATGCCCACATGAGAAGGCACCCAACAAAAACTGACCTCTGTCCCAAAAATCCTCAGA